>NW_019154105.1:23596556-23717488 GCF_002288905.1 Enhydra lutris kenyoni
GAGCCCGATGCGGGGCTCGATCCCAGGACTCTGAGATCATGACCTGAGCCGAAGGCAGCGGCTTAACCCACTGAGCCACCCAGGCGCCCCGAAAACGAGTTTGATTTTAATTGTCAGGCCATGGGTTTCTTAATTTTTGAATGAGGGGATGGTAGATTGGCTTACTTTTTGAATGAGGGGGTAGTAGATTGAAGATTCTACTCAACCACGGTTCTGCTGATGTGCCATGGCCGCCTCTAATTTTAAAAACTTTACCAGCTTTTAGCCAATTTTATTATAACTTCTGTTGAGGTTTTGAATATTTAAAGAAGCCCCTGCCTTTTCTGTGAAAACTGAAATAGGTTGCGTAACCCAAATTGCACGAGTGGACGTCCCGTCTTCAACATCATGACTGACAGGGAGGCTGCTTCTAGGCGACATGAGCTCTTTTGTTGGGAGCATCATCTCCACTTCTTTGTCCACAGGTCACTGTCACTGAGGGCATAACTGGTGCTGGATGTGTGCTCTGGAGGGTTTGTGGTGGCCTCGAGCACACGAGTTCCAGCCCGAGTTAGCCTGGTCATGGCCAGCATGGATTCTGGTGCTTTTCCTTCTACTCTCAGCTCTCATAGCCTGGCAGTTCCTCTTGCTGTGTGACAGTTACTTTGTGATGAAATCTTTTATTATGTTCACTTAATATTTTAATTTACAAAGTCGTTTGAATATATTCTCACCTTTAGAAGAGGCAAATGCTATTATTCCTTTTTTTTTTTTGGATGACCCATAGAAAGATGAGAGTGATTTTGTCCAAGTGAGGGACGGAATTAGGATTACAAATCCTATTTTGTGAAGAGGCCCACTGTGTTCATTTCGTTCTTATTGTGCTGCTGTTACCATGCATTTGCAAATACTACCTTAGACTTAGGCCTAAGAGGTTACTGCCTGTGTTCTCCTCTAGGATTCTGATGGATTCCTGGCTCACATTGAGGTCTTTCATCCATTTGGAGTCTATCTTTGTGTATGGTTTAAGAGAATGGTCGAGTTTCATTCTTCTATACATAGCTGTCAAATTTTCCCAGCACGATCTATTGAAGAGACTGTCTTCTTTCCACTGTATATTTTTTCCTGCTTTGTCGAAGATTAGTCAACTATAGAGTTGAGGGTCCATATCTGGGCTCTCTACTCTGTTCCACTGGTCTGTGTGTCTGTTTTTGTGTCAGGACCATGCTGTCTTGGTGAGCACAGCTTTGTAGTAAAGCTTGAAATCAGGCAACGTGATGGCCCCAATTTTGTTTTCCTTTTTCAACATTTCCTTAGTGATTCGGGGTCGTTTACTTAATCTGTTTTTTTTTTTTTTAATCACTTTTGGTGAACCTGATTCTTAGTCTATTCCACATCCTTTGAAGCATTTTTATTGAGGGCTTGTACTGACTTCGTTAAGAGGAACTGTGAAGCGCAGCTCCACTTGGCCCTGAAAACTTCCACGGCAGTAAGAAGCGCGGCGGCCAACGTGGCATCCGTAAGCACGGTGCTGTGACAGCAACTAGAGATAGAGAAATATTTTTATCTCCCTTGATTTTTTTCCCCTTAACTGTGTCTGATGAATTTCTCCAATTTACAAAAATAAAAGACTTTATTACTTTCTAAGAAAAAAAAAATAAAGCTTCACTCTACAGGAGAATTGAAATGAGATGAATGAATGATTTTTGCCTTTATCACCCTTCAGGTCTGGCAGTTCTCTACCAGGGAACCAATCTTTTCATCCCCATGTACCTCAGCATCAGAGCAAGAAATATTTTTTGGTTCCCACGATTGCTTCATCTACTGTTGTGATATGAAAGGTCATCTCCAGTGGAAATTTGAAACCACTTCACGGGTGTATGCAACACCGTTTGCTTTCCGTCGCCGAGAAGGCAGCCGTGAAGTGTTGCTGGCAGCGGCCTCTACCGATGGGAAACTGTGGATCGTGGACTGTAAGCGTGGCCGACTGCAAAGCGCATATGAACTTCCTGGGGAAGTTTTCTCTTCTCCTGTGGTCTGGGAATCAATGCTTATTATTGGATGTAGAAATAATTATGTTTATTGTCTGGATTTGTTGGGTGGCTATCAAATATAGTCAGACTCTGTTCTTACTGGATCAGCTGAGCTGTCTGAAAATATTACAGAGCATTTGGATAGTCTTATTTTTTACTAAAGATTATATTTTGCCTAAGAAACGTGCCTATTATACTTTATTGGAGAATGATTATACTTTACTTCAGTAGGAGCAACAAGTGCTTTTAAAAGGAATTATAGGACAGAAACATCTATTTATTACTTTCTTTTAATTAGGCTACAGATATTCAACTTTGGGTTTGTTTTTATAGACGACTTCTGTGAAAAACAAGATCAGAATATACCCTGTGGGTTAAAAACTTAGTCCATGATGTGATGTTCCACTTAACCTATTTACAGTGAGATTCGTAACAAAGGTTTTCAAAGGTGGGAGCTTTTTGTCAAATTAAGTTCCTTATTTATTAGTATTTTTAAATGAACAGAATACCAGTATTATATCTATATATCTGTGTCTTTGTATAGTAGAGTTTTAAGTTGATTTACCCTCTTTTTTCCAATTTTTGACACACAAATCTTAATATTTTTGTACCTCTGTTTATCAATTTATTGATTTTGTGGCTGTAGGTCTTTTTTTTTTGTTGTTCACTGGCTTGGCGGAAGGGCACACAACAAACACTAGGAAGGGAAATACCCTATATCCTTTTAATTATCCTGATTTCATAATTTGTACGGTTTGGGGCTGGAGCTGCTTCTCCAGTCCCATAGCACTTTGCTCACAGCCACATTTGCTGGCATGAAGTTGCTCCCCATGGACCATCCCTCCTCCTCCTGTGAGCTGTGCCCTTTCTGCATCCTCCTCCTCTTGTACCTGGGCTTAGTCCATGTTCTGCTTTAGCCAGTAGCATGCCCCGCGGAGGTGACATTATTGTCACTTTTGAGCCTAAGCTTTAAGAAGGCCTGGCAGCTTCTGCTTTCACGGAACCCCTGAGCTGTCACATAAAAAGTCTGGTGGCCAAATGGAGAGGCCGCGTGGGGAGGGAGAGGCCCTGACACCACGCTCTACAACCCGAGAAAGCCAGATCACAGGGACAGGTGACATCGCATGCACCGGGCTCCCGGCATTCCAGCCAGCCCCAGCTGTTCAGGCTATCCTGGTGCCAGACATTTAATTCCTCACCCACAGGATCCTGAGAAATAATAAAATGGCAGTTTAAAGCCACTAAGTTTTAGGGTAGCATGTTAGGGTAGTAAGTTCTGGGTGGTAGTAGCAAAGATCACTAGAACAAAACTTACGTGTTATTCTTTTTCACATCACTTAAATTACTCAAAAGATGGACAGATGTCTCAGTTTTCTTTGGAATTTCATGATCTAGTTCAGGTAATAAAATCAGCTTTTTTTTTTTTTTTCTTTTTTTCTACGATACTGAGAATTTTGCCACTGGTGGTAGAAGTCACTGCTATTTAGGGCCTATCACCTCCCAGACACTTGCTCCCAAGCACTTAAAGTAACAGAAATGTTTCCCATTGTTTAGCTTCCCTTCATCTCTACAGTCAACTGTGGTATCGGTTTCATTTGTCCATTTGTTCTTCAGTAAAGTCCCAAATATCAAACATGCCAGAATTCTTAGCTGCAAGCTACAGAAGTCAACTTAGGCTATTTTAAGCAGAAAATAACCTTTTTTTTTTTTTAAAGATTTTAATTTATTTGAGAGGAGAGAGAGAGATCACAAGTAGGCAGAGAGGCAGGCAGAGAGAGAGAGGGGGAAGCAGGCTCCCCGCTGAGCAGAGAGCCCGATGCAGGACTCAATCCCAGGACGCTGAGATCATGACCTGAGCTGAAGGCAGAGGCTTAACCCACTGAGCCACCCAGGTGCCCCCCCTTTTTTAAGAGTTTATTTATTTGAGAGTGTGTGCACGAGAGGGAAAAGCAGACTCCCCGCTGAGCAGGGAGACTGATGCAGGGTTAGATCCCAGGACCCTGGGATCATGACCTGAGCCGAAGGCAGATGCTTAAATGACTGAGCCACTCAGGCACCCCTAAGCAGAAAAGAATTATTAAAAAGAATGTTGGATAGCTTAGAGAATTGGGACAAGGACTAGAAGTCTATAGCCAGGAACAGTGAATTCCTGAAATCACCATGACTTTGGCCTGGGGAAGACAAAAGCTGCTGTCCTTGAAGCTCAGATGCTCAACCCACTAACGCAGACACCGTTCCCCGCCGCTGCCGGACTGCCGCCCACATGCACATTCCAATTACGAGGGCTGAAAGGGTGCTTTGCTAAGCCATGTGGATCCTGTGGCAAAAAGAAAAATCAGTAATACTGACCCCAGTCTTTATTTAATATAGCAATAAAGACCCCTGTCTTTATTGAAAATTTTGGTATTTGTTCCCAATGGAATTTGTACTAATTTTTTATTAAGTACTCTCTAAGCCCAACATGGGGCTTGAACTCAGCGATCCCAAGACTGAGTCCCATGCTCTACCAACTGAGCTAGCAAGTGCTCCAAGTACTAATTCTTATTTTTAAACAAATATTGTAATAGAATAGTGTTTATCTTAATCAGCTTTGTGGCCCCCAGGGTGGAAGCCTCGCTCACCTCCCTCAACCACGCCCCCGTGTGTAGGCCTGTGAGTCAGCAGGTCTGGCCTGGGGCCGGAAGCCGCCCTTCCCACAGGCTTCCAGCTTCCGCCACCGCCGCAGTTCTGCCGCCCGCACACGGAGGAGGCTGCCTGGTAGTATTTTCTCTGAGATGCAGAGCATTCAATTCCAATTTAGGATTGAAATAAATATTTTATTTGCCCCATTCATTACTTTTCTCTGGGTCACCTAGTAAAAAATACAAGGTAGCACATAAAATGCCTTGAAATGTTTCTTTCTCAACAAAAGTTATGTAAACATGAGCTTAACTTGTAGATGGTCACTGAAATTAGCAAAAACCTCAACTTGAAAAGGAAATTCCATCAGTGCTGAAGATCTTGTAGGTGTTTTTTATTGAAAGATCATTTTCCTTCAATAATAGACATTTTACATTAAAACTTTATACAACCAAAAATCTCAAAATAATATTAAAATCACACTAAGATATTTTTCATTGTTGTCTCTAATTTTATTATTGGTAAAAATATTGCAAGACACGTGTAACTAATGTTTCTGCTTTAAAATAAGCAAACTAAATGTGACAAGAAGAGACAATGATACATACTATATAATTTGCTAATAACTGGCTAAAATGATAATTTAATAGTAATGTGTAAGAAACAATTGCACTTGAAAAATTAAAAAAGTAAACAAAAAACTCTAGTTATTTATATATATATATATATGTTTATGAGCAGAGGTTAATCTGTTACCTTTGCCAAGAGAAGTACGTTTAAGTTAAAAAAAAAAATTTAACATAGCAATCATTCATTTAAAAAAAAAGTTTTTTCTTTTTACAGAATTTCCCCCATAGTTTGTTGATCAGAAAAGACTGCAACACAACTAAAGCAAAATAACACTTCATTGGTATTTAGTGCAAATTTGGAGCCATTTTACATGAAATATTAAACATGGACCCTTTAGAAGTTGCTGGAAGTAAGTGCTGTGACTATCCTGTCCTCAGTGTACCCTTTCACTTTTGAAGACTTGAAGAGAAACTTTGTAACTGAGGTATTTTCTCCTACTTGGTGTGTACTCGGTGCTGTGTGCGCCAGCAGCGGTGGCTCATCTGGGATCCCTCGTCAGGGACCCGACTGCTTCCCCGTTCTCTGCCCTCACTGCGGTGTCATCCAGAGCTGGCGGGATGGGAGGAAAAGTTCAGAAGGATTCTCGTCGCGCTCTAGACCAGGGCCCTCGTGGAAAGGCTCCCATTGAAAAGTGTGTTCTGTCCGTAGTGACACCACTGAGAACGAACAAATGCCGCCACGTTTGATTTAGAAATGAACATCGGTGTGGAAAACATGAGCGGGATATGAATTGCTTCCCACAGGAATAAAAGAAAATTAGTTACACTGATTCTTAACAGATGGAAGGTCCGGTCTATAGAACATTAAAGCCAACTTGCAAGGGTACAACTGTCCGCCTGACCACACCTGCCCGCTGCTAACCATGGGGCTGAGCCATCGTTTCCAGAAAGAAGATGCCTTCTATATGGTGAGTGACAGCAACGATACGTTGCCAGTCAAATGAGCTCTGCGTAGTGTAAAATAATGATGGATAATGGTAAAATGTGTTTTTGCAAGAGGGGAAAAAGGAATGCAGTTCCCCATGCACTGGGCGAGAGAGGTGTACTTCTACTGTGGGGTATGGTTTCAGCCGAGGAGAATGTGCCACCCCCGTGCGCTGTAACGTCCGTGTTGGCGATGTGTGGGTTTGCTGGTGGGTCTATGCCTCATGCTTTTGAACTGCCACGTCCCTTCTTTGGACCACGTGTGTGGATAGCAGCAAGGCCACTTAAGACTTGGAGATGGTTTTTAAAGGTACCAAGGTGAATGCTCAAAATTACAAATGCTGTTGAACATCTGACTCTGAATATGAATCACTTGACTATGGTGAAGAAACTTCCACAGAAGTCCTCAGTACAAAGGCTCCAAGTCTTGGCTTCCTGTTAAATTCTCCCTAAAGACCTAAGGGATATTCAGAGACCTTCAATGCCAGTAGCTTCTCCTATCTTATAGTAGAAGTCTGGCGTGGCGGGTTGTTTTTTTATTTTTCCTCTCACTTATTTGGGTAAAATGAGCCTCCCCTTCAGAGTTTTAAAAGCTGGATTACCCTGGAAGCAGTGTATCCCACAGTACTCCTTTGGGATGTGTCAGAATTCGTCTGATAGACCTTCCGGGCCCGGACTCACAGGCTCTAATTCGGAAGGCAGGAGGCGGACCTGGATGTCTTAACCACTGCACTGGGGGAGATTCTCAGAGCTGGGAAGACAATCTGTCGCTTCCTTTCTTCATGACCCTAAATAAAAATGTTCCCTCGGAGCCACATGGGCCAAATGTTTAACACGTCTTTACGGAGAGCACTAGTATGACAGGACCTATGGGACATCAGTGCGGCGGAAGGGTGAGGAGATTCACTGTGTTACGGTTTCAGATGAGGGGGAGGTCAGACAAGCAGACAAGGGGAGAGACGGCAGCCAGGCTGTTAGGATTCCCAGGTACTCAATGCACTCAGGAGAACGGGCATCTTGTTTCTGTCTGTATGACCCTTTCTTTCACCATGATTGTAGAAAAGAAGAGAAACCACCAAACATGGTAGGGTAAATGTTCCATATTAAAGAAGTTGGAGAACCGAAAAATCATTTAAAAGATTGGCAAAAGTCCTGTTCTAAATGGTGTGTGCATGTGTATGTATGGAAGGGGCCTAGTAGGCTCTTGCGAAAAATTCTTAGTTTGGAGATTCTGCTTCACGTGGTCCCTCGGATGGAATTTTCTCTTGAGAACAAGGAGGAGCCCCAGGCACCAGGACCTAGGATTGTGCAAATACACTCTTTACAGTTTCTGCACATGATTTTAGAGCCTATAACACATGCTGCTTTTCCCTAGTGTGGTGTCTTCACCTCATATAAAAAATAAATAACAAGGGCAAGAGAGGAGCCAAGAGCTGGCAGTAGGAGTGGATGAAAGTCACTCTACTTAATGATCTGCGGACAGTCGCTCCAGGCCTTGGCTTTCCTTTTGGCCAAAGCCAGCCAGGCTGGTTCTGTTGACACAGGGGCAGCATCCGGGGTTGAGAACCTCTTTGTGACTTCTTTCACCAGCGGCGCGGGGGGCGCTGAATCCGAGATCTCCACTGGGTTGCATTTTGAAGGAAAAGGATAAGCGTAAGTCAGAGCCACGTTCTGAGGTGATAGAAGTACAAGATTCAGAATGGAAACCCCGTGAGACACTGGCATCTTTAGTGAGAAGGATCAGGGAAAGAAAGCAATGTGATCAGAACTACTGCTTACAGAGCTATAGTGCAGCTGCTTTTAATCTCAGAGTTTCTGGAAGCCTAATTTTTATGCACAGAAGCTATGCCTCCATGATAGGAAATAAAAGGTAAATGCTATATTCTAGTTATCCAGCTGGTCAGTTCCATGAAGAAAAACATCCAACCAGTAGCCTGAATTTATCTAACTGGTGAGGTCAAAAGTTACCCTCTCCACCAAGCAGGCCTGAGCTGCCTCCCGCCACCCCCCGCCCCCCCGCCCGAGGCCCCTGCTCCTGCCAGCTCTGACCACTTCCAGGCTTGTCTCACAATTCTTTCTTCACCTGACCTTAAAGGCTTAAGGTGAGGGATCTGGGCTTATCTCCGAGTCCTATATAGTGCCTGTGGCAGTGGCCTACCCATGAACAGAAGTCGGGAAATACTGATGGAAAAGACAAATAGATCAGAACAAACGTTTGCTTCATTGAGCGGAGCCACTCTAAATTGCATTAACTCTCTGGCACTTCCACAGAAGTCACACAGAGAAAGGTGTGATCCCCGACTTTGGAATTTTATTTTGAAAGAATGATCCCTTTTACAACCCATATGGTTAGAACCCTCAGGTCTTGGGTGTAAGATCAAATGAAATTACATCCATGAAGTTTCTGAGAAATTACAATGCTCCAAAGTGCTCTTCTAAATCAGTTTTTTTTCTCTCTTCACCAAAATAATACATAGAGCTTCAAGGGCAGGACCTCTTTACGTCTCCAAACCTGAGCTAGCAGGTGACAGAGGCATAAAACAGCCTGGGTCTCTGGGTGGTTGCCCAGAAGGGAAAACAGGTGCTCTGCTAACCGCTGGGAGGAAGCTTGTTCCAACTCCTCTCCATCCTTCAAGTGATTTGTAACAAGGAAATAGTTTGAAACGTTACAGGATCGCTTTAACAGGATAAAGAATTTTTTTTTAAATGTCTTTTTATGTGTCCTGAATATATTAACAGCAGTGTTTCATAAACAACTCAGCTGGAAAACCTTGCCCTCTAAAGTCATGCTGGCCAGAAACTTGCTTTTTGAAATCCCTTCAGTGAGTGGAGACCATCCAGCTTTTGCCTGGAAACAGGACCCGAGTCCACTTTTCAGCTCAGGGTTGAAATCAGCCCCTTTATAGACAACTCTTGCTCTGTCCTGAACCTGTCAAAACCCCACTCCACTGAATCGTACCTCAACTTCACCCTTTCCCCCAAATCCTGTTATAACCTTGCCTCTTCCTTGAGACGATCTTAGGGTCTCCAGTCTCCCCGGCAGGAGCAGGTTAGTGCAGCTCACGCCGCGGGGACTAGAGGCCACGGGGCGCGGCGAGGACCCGGTCACATTCAGGAATTCGGGGGACCAGCGGATACCACACCGGGAGCCGGAAAGTGGCCGCAGCGGGAGGGTTTACCCCGTGAAAACTGTCAAATGCTACAAATCCGAGGCCTCCCCGCTGCCCAAAGGGTGAGGGAACCGTGCAGGAGCACACGCCCATGGTGGAGGCCCTGGAGGGATTTAGCAAATGCTGCTCCGAGAGGACGGTGGGTGGGAGGCAGCCTGCGCCCTGCGGGGCCTCGCGGGCTGCACTTGCGCTCGCTCTCAGGGACACAGAGCAGCTCTGAGACAAGCCTGTCACCACGGCGACACAGGCAGGGACCTGCTCTCCCTACCTGTCACAGATGTAGGAAGCGTGTTGGCCTTTTTCAGCTGCTCCCTGCGCTCAAGCCTGGACGCGGCCGTCTCGGGCTGCTTCTCCTCCGGCGGGGCGCGGGCCTTGTGCGGGGACCCGGCCCTGCCGCCGCCGCCGCCGCCTCCGGGCTGCAGGCCGCCGCCGACCTGGGGGAGAGTCGGGCACGTGGGTCGTCAGCCTGGGGACACGGGAAGACTGACCGTGCAAGGCCATGGGGCCTTCTGCCCGCCAGCCTGCAACCTCTGCCCGTCGCGGGGCAGCCGCACCGCCCCTGGGAGCAGCGCGGAGCCGTGACGCCCAACCGCCGAGCAGCTCAGCTCCAACGGAAGCCACTTTGCAGAGGCCCATCGAGCGGCCCCGCAAATCAGGGCTGCAGACAAGACTCCTGATCTTCCTCCCAAGTCCCTGCTCAAGCGCGATCCCGCTCCTAGTTCTCGTGTGACTGCGGGCCTGGGTCCCTGCTCCTCCGGGAACCCTACCGAGTCCAGGTAACGGAAGAGCACGAGGAAACCACAGTCAACCCCGGAGCCACCGCCCCCGATGAGCGGGGCTCGGTTTCTGCTCTGGCGCAGGTGCTCTCCGCCACTCAGCCGGTTTGTTTCCGCTCTGGCTCTTCTCTTTCCCATAAGCCTGGCAACCTGAAAGAGAGCCCAACTCAGGGACGGCAAAGGGAAAGCTGCAGACGGACACTCACGTTCTCTCTGGAGAGCTTTTCTGCCTGCTTGGCCTCCCTGGCTTGCTTCTTCTCCTCCCGCGTGGCCTGCTGCTCCCGAAAGCCCTTCTGCTTCTGCAGCGCCAACGTTATCCACAGCGGCTGCGCGGTGTCCGCCTTCTCTGTGACTTTGGAGCCATCCAAAGAGTGCCTGCTCTGAAGAACCGGCTTTTCTGCGGAAAAAGAGACTGAGATATTGTGATTTATCTTTTTTTTTTTAGATTTTTTTTTTTTTTTTTTTATTTATTTGACAGAGAGATCACAAGCAGGCAGAGAGGCAGGCAGAGAGAGAGAGGAGGAAGCAGGCTCCCCGAGAGAGCAGAGAGCCCGATGCGGGGCTCGATCCCAGGACTCTGAGATCATGACCCGAGCCGAAGGCAGCGGCTCAACCCACTGAGCCACCCAGGCGCCCCTGCGATTTATCTTTTAAAGATTTATTCATTTGCGAGAGTGAGCGAGAGCGCGAGCAAGGCGAGAGACAGAAGCCGACTCCCTGCTGAGCAGGAAGCCCGATGTGGGGCTTGACTCCAGGACCCTGGGATCATGACCTGAGCCCAAGGCAGATGCTTCATTGACTGAGCCACCCAGGTGCCCCAATATTGTGATTTAGAATATGTACTTGGGGGCACCTGGCTGGCTCAGTTGGTACAGCATGTGGCTCTTGATCTCTGAATCATGAGTTCAAGCCCCACACTGGGTGCAGAGATTAAATAAACTTTAAAAAATTTTTCTTAAAAAGAAATATGTATTTGGCCTTTGTGCCCATTTCTAGAGCTCAGAGCTCCTAAAACCCTTGGAATTTCCTAAGCAATGAGAGCATAAGGTGTCTCTTATTCCATTAAAGAGATGACTCTGGGAGCAACACTAAGGATGGGGCTGGTTGCCAGAAGAGCTAACCGCATGACTAGAGAGGCTGGATCTTTTGTTCCCACCCCCCCCAATCTGCAGGAGGGGAGAGGGACTAGAGACAGTTCAGTTGCCAATGACTGAGGATTTAATCAGTCACGCCCATGTAATGAAGCCTCCATAAAATTCCAGAAGGAGGGCATTCAGGGAGTTTCTGCTTGGTGAACACGAAGAGATTTGAAGGGAGCGGTGTGCTCTCGGAGCAGAGACGCTCCACACCATTCCCCATAGCTTGCCCTTCTGTATCATTTCTATCTGGCTGTTCCTGAATTATAGCCTTTTGTAATAAAATGGTCATCTAGAAAGCAAGATGTTTCTGAGTTCTGTGAGCTACTGAAGAAAATTAACTGAACTCAAGGAGGGGGTCATGAGAATCTCTGATTTCAAAGTGGATCGGAAGCACTGGTGATGGCCTGGCCTTGGAAATGGCATCTAAAGTGGGGACAGTCCTGTGGGACTGAGCCCTTAACCGGTGGGGCCTCATGCTATCTCTAGGTAGAGAATGTCGGACCTGAGCTGAAACGTGTCTGAGAATCGTCTGGTGGTTTGGAGACCTGCCCTCCCAGCACGCCGAGCCCCCACCCCGCCCCTGCCACCCACGGAACTGTGAACAGAACCGGGAAAGGTGGAAAGCAGGTTCGCGGTGAGACTGCTCACTTATCTGGATCCCGCACCCCCTACAGCTTATGACATGAAATACTCAACAGCCTTTCCTGAAACAAACTCTGTACGGATGCCTCAGAGACTTCTCTGCATGGGGAGGTAACATCTTTGATCAACAGAAACACAGAAGCATTTTCTTTCCCTCAAAATGGAAGTAAAAATAAGATCTCCAGTGTCAGAAAATCTCAGGCCTACAGGGGACCCAGGCTGTTATTTGATTTATTGTTCTTATTTATTGCTTTTCAACCCCTCTCCAAACGTCCTATGTGGAACCCCAAAGGATGGGAGAGATACAAGGGAGGCTCTTCTACCTGGTGCGGCTGCTGGAGGAAACTGTGATTTTGGTCCAGTGCTCTCCCCTGACAGACCGGAGTGTAAGTGTACAGCAAGCCAGGGTCATGCTCGAGGTCACCCCGCCGTTAGCGCCCAGGCTGAAGTTTGAACCTAGGACTTCTGATTTCCAGTCTGTGCTTTTCTTATGGCTGACGGCCTCCCCCATGCGACCCGGGCAAACGCGCTCCGCAGGAGATGGGCAGCGGAGGTTGAGTAATTAGGCTTTTAAACTGAGCAGCCCTGGGTCTGACCTCATGTTAAACTAAAGTTATTTGAACCTCCCTAAGGTCTTCTAATCCCTAAGTAGAGATGATAATGGCGCATACCTCCTCAGGCTGGCCAGAAGATGAAGAGATCGTGGGCGTCAGAACATTCAGAACAGGGCTTGGCATGACCTGTTTGGTTTTTGAGAATCATCCCCTTCTTTTCCCTCAAGTAAAAATTATGCCTTTTTAGAGATAATCATTTTGTTACTGAATCCTTTACTATCTCAAAGGGAAAGGGCCCACTATAGTCCTGCTCTTTTGAAATCTACTAGAAGTTCACAGTTTGATGATCTAGAACCTTACCAAACAGGGCTCTCAGGCAACTCGACTTTATATGAGAAGAACCAAAGAAAATCAAATTAGGAATTCAAGCACGAAAAAGGGGCAGATTCTGCTTTTCTGTACCTTTTAGATCTATAACACTACACAGAGAGAATTCCTATTACAGTGAGTCTTGGTGGTTACACTATCCCTAATCATCAAATAAAGATTCAGGTATGATCTAACACAGTGAAGAAAACTGGCATACTTCGGAAGTATTTAAAAAACAAAATCCCTGAAAGGTATTTTTTATTAATCTTTAGTTAACCAAAAAAATTAAATACAGTTGACCTTTGAACAGGGGTTTGACCTGTGCAAGTCTACTTCTATGTGGATTTTTTTTTATAAATACAGCACAGTACTGTAAATGTATTATCTTTCTTATGTTTTTCTTAATAACATTTTCTTTTCTCCAGCTTACTTTATTGTATAAATACAGTAATGTACAAAATACGAGTTAATCAACTGATTACATTATTAGTAAAGCTTCCAGTCAGCTGTAGGCTATTAATAGTTAAGTTTTGGGGAAGTCAACCGTTATACACGATTTCAACTGTGCAGGAAGTTGGTGGCCCCTAACCCCCATGATGTTCAAGGGTCAAGTGCATTCACCACTTTAAGCATTATGCTTAACTGAGAAGCTCTAGATACATGGGGACTAATTTAATAAATTTTGGGTTTTTTACTCAAGGGCCGTGTAACATTATTGTTTGTAAAATGTCTGAAAACCAAACTGCCAAGATCCAAATGGTTTCTATTTAAAGCAATTATGTAAAGGGATTCCTACACTAAACATTCCATCTGAAGGTCATTAAAACCACTGGCCAGTTTCCTGACAACAGTTCGACAGGTGTTTTATCACAAGGGTCAAAATACCTTTAAAGTGTAATTGCCTATTTTTTTTATTTGAAAAGGTAAATCACTAGCCAGATTTTTATTTCCTTAGAACTGTGGCTTGAATAGCACTTTCTGGAGTTATGACCGGACTTTAAAAAGGCTCTAATACAGTATGAGAAAGGGCCTAACACGTCCGGACTGTAGCTGGGGATCAATAAACAGAAAACATCTGAGGAAGGTAAAATGGGGCTCCTGTGAATTTCAGCCAAGGCTGCCCAAAGGCCTTCAACATACAATGGCACTGACTCTCATATCCTGAAGTAAAGTTCTAGATCACCTACTTCGGACTAGCCCAGACGGCTACCACAAGGTCATGGGAAAATCAGAGTTGGGGGAAGAAGAAGCCAGGGTAAAACATTTGTTTAAACCTATTCTTTCTCATTCTGAACTCAGTGGACGAGGGGAGCCACAGGCCATTCAGATGCCCTCCTTCGGGTTCTGGGGACACAAGCAAGTCCATCCCGGCCTTACAGGGTTTGAACCACAGCTCCTGAAGGCAGTAAGTTCTTGGAGAAAGGGCCACTTATTATGGGTTCCACACACCATAAGGAGGTGGAAAGTGAGATGACCTCTAGAGGACAAACGGGGGGATTACCTTTGTTATTTTCATTCCCACCGGGGCAGATTCAGAGTCAAAGCCCTCCCAGTGGCTCAGCCTATGCACTGGTTCTCACTGGCCTCAGCCTTGGGGATGGAAGTCTCTTTTACACCAGTGGCCTACAAAATAAAGGGTGTGTGTGCCCTAGGGAATGTGTCCGGCCATTCACTGGGGCTAAGTTAGGAAGAAAAGGTCAGAATTTCTGAGTATGTTTAAATTAAAAAGAAAAATGAAATTAAGCTTTTCTAATATTTAGTATTTAGACTGGCACAGACACCCTCACTCAGGCCATATTCCAGAAGGCCACCTAGAACAGTGTATTGACAGCCCCCCCGCCGAAGGTGGAAGCCCCAAGTGCAGGGAGGGGGGAGAACTACTAACGCTGTCCCTTGTCGGCTCTCCTCACTCCTTTGCTTTTAGCGAACTGTGAGGTTGCTATTAATACGAACACAAGAACCCAGCAGGGCCCACGAGCTCTTTGCCTCTGCTTCATGACAAAGCCAGAGCGGTCAAGCAGCCGCCCAAAGAAAATAAAAGGAAGCACCATGATTTGCAGCAGATTTGGGTCCCCGTGGTTTCAGTGAACTTCACCCTAAATGCACGCGGAGCTCCAGGGGTTTTAGCTAATGGCAGCACTACAGGCACACAATTAACAAAGGAACTGGAGATCCAGGCTTTAACATTTTTATTCTGATGAGGGCGTTCAGTCCAACACACCCTCAGCCTGGCCTAGTGTGCGGTGGGAAAACCTCAGTGGTCTTTAGATGGTACCCCCAGGGCATGAGGACCTTGCTTCTTTTCTAGCAAATAAAGAAAAATTCAGTTAGCAGAGCCTGACAGCCCAGAATCTGGATCCTGGGTAAGAAAACAGGGGCAGTAACGGTTTTTGGTAGAAAATTACAATAAAGGGACTTCTCTATGAGAAAGAAGCACAACTGTTATTTCTCTGGGGAGAAGCTAAGGAGAGTGATAGAGTCCCCCAGACAGTGAGAGGGACTTTGACTTTGAGCGGGAGATCATAAGAGCTAATGACACAAAAGCTAATGTCAAAACTGAAAATGGGGCTCCAGTTAAGACGGCAACATAGAAGGATCCCGAACTCCCCTCCTCGCATGGACACACCCAATATACAGTTACATATGCAACAGTTTCCTTTAAAAGAAATCCAAAAACTCCTACACGTTGGGTGAACGAGAAAAACCCCATGTGGAAGGAGGCTGGAGAAGCTGGAACACAACCTCACCATGAACCCACAACTGGGAGAGAACTCACAACTCCTATCTTCTCCTTGGGAAGCAAAGGGTTTTGGACTCCACATCTGGTACCCCAACTTTTCAGACTTCTATCTAAGAGCTAGGGCCCCCAAAACACCTAGCTCTGAAGGCCAAGGTGGGGGCTGCCAGTGCGAGTCCCGCGAGGCTATGGGGAACTACGGGACAGCTCTTACCCGCTTGTGGGACTACCATGGTGACCCCCCAGGGCCCAGCACAGAAGGAAAAACAGAAACACAAAGAAAAAACTGAGATTGGGCTTCTCATCAGCAGGACAAACAGAAATTAGGGAGAAATGGTCTGGAGACTGCTGGATCTACCTGCCGTCTAAGGCTTGGTTAAAAAGGACAATGAGACCTTCCTTTCGTAAGGCAGGTCACCACACCAATACTGCTGGGCAAACGGCTCTTTTCTCTGCAAAAATCACTCTCCACCTAAACAGTCCAACAAAAGAGAAGGCCTATGGGTTTCCTAATAAACCTCAGGGGAGAATTTCTCTGAAAAACAGAACTTCTAGACTATCTTTCTGAACGTTACCTCCAACCGTACAAAACAAAAAAGAAAGTATCCTATGAAGTTCTCAGGGGCCCAAGGCCACTCTGGAGAAACAGGAGGGACGGCAGCTGCTCTGCAGGTTCTAGCAGGAGGCCTCAAGAGCCAGGCTGCGGGGCGGAGGGGGTCCCGCAGCAGCGCGTTTGGCCCAAACTGCCGGGGAGCGGCCGGTGCACCCAGAAGCGCCTCGGGCGACGCTGCGGCCGCAAGTCAGTCCCCTCCCGCCAGAGCCCGCCGCTGCCCAGAGGACGCAGCCTCCTCCGGGGAACCCGTTCGGACCAGCGCCGCACGGGCCCCGCGGAGGATTAAGGACACGCGCTAATCAGGCCGGCCTCTCGTGTCCACGGCCGACCCCCGGCGTGTCGGTCCGGGCGGCAGCAGCGGCCCGCCCGTCGGTCACGTCGCCGGCCCTGGGCAGCGAAGGAAGCGACGCGCTGGGTGGGGACCGTCGAGCGGCCGCCCCGGCTCCGGCTGGGCCCCACGCGCGGCACCGGAGCGAGGCCGAGATGCCCCCGACCGCCACCTACCTCTCCTCCCGGGCTCGGGGGTCGGGCAGGGCTTCTCGGGCCGGGCGGCCTGCGGAGCCGGGGAAGCGGGTTTGCGCTCGGGCTCCACCGCCTCCTCCTCGTCCCTCGGCGGCGGCTTCCTCGGCTCCGGGGGCGGCGGCGGCGACGGCGGCCGGGGCTCCCTGGCCCGCTCGCCGGGCGCCGGGTCCGGCCTTCCCGCCCGGCGGGCCAGCAGCTCCACCAGGTAGGGCCTGCTCAGCTTGGAGAGCGGCGACGGGGGCGGCGTCTGACCCGCAGGCTTGGGGGCCAGCGCGGGCTTCGGCGCCAGCGGCGTTCTGTGGGCCGCGCGGTCGTGCTCCGCGGCCGGTGGGGGCCCCGGGGCGGCGGCGGGAGAAGGGGGGGCCCTTTCGGCCGAGTCCTTCCAGGCGGACAGGCCGGGCTTCCTCTCAGGGGGCAGGGACGGGCCCGGCTTGGCGGCCGCGGCTTCGGGCTCCTTCTCTCCCCTGGTGCCCCCGGGGGCCGGGGGGCCGCCGTCCGCGCTGTCCCCCGTGCTGCTGTGCCTCTTCTTCTTCTTCTGTTCCGTCTGCTGGTCGCAGTGGAAGCGCAAGGAGTAGTTGGTCCTTCTCAGTTTTATGCCAAACGGTGAGGCTTTTTCCTCCTGGCCGGGCATCGAGGGGTCTGGCTTCCCTCTCCCGCTGCTGGTCTCAGCGTCCGAAGTGGCCCCGGGCTCCGCATGGGCCACTGCCTTCTGCGGCGGGTAAGCAGGGCTGGGGACAAGGAAAGACGGGAGGTCTTTGGCAAATTTGCACCCCTCCGTGGTGTCTGCTGGCCCTGGTTTCTCTGCACCCTTGGGGAGCTCGTTAGTAGCCAGGGACTGGGGCGCCCCGGGTCCCAGCGAGGGTCTTTTTCTCATGCTCTCCGCTTCTGTGTTCTGTTTGGAGGTCTCGGTGCCACCGTCAGAGAATTTCTGCCAAGCGGGCATAATAGAGAACTTGGCATTTACTGGGGGGGTCCTCCGGAGGTTCCCGCGGGAATCACTGCGGGCCCGGGGAGGGTGCTCGTCACCGGGCCGCGGCTGCTCGCCCTCCGCGTTCTTCAGGATCCTGGACCGAATGGACGCCCATTCGGCGAGGGCGGCCGCACTGCTCGGAGACTCCTGGGCGGCCCTGACCTTCCCGCTGCCTGCCCGGGGGTCGACAGGCGCTCGGGGAGGGTTCTCCAGGGCAGGGACGTCAACGTGCTTCTTTTCTTCTGACAAGCCCAGGAGGGACTTGCATGCCGTGTCCTTGATCTGGCTCAGGTTGACCGCCGGGCCGCAGAGCTGCGCTCCCGTGACCAGAATGGCTGTGTGGGGTACACTCCGGGAGGAGGGCAGGGCGTGGGAGGTCGCGCCGGCTCGCGGGGTCTTCGGCGCGTGGGGAGCAGAGGCAAGTCCCGCATCTCTCGCGGGTGTCACCGGGCTCAAATTGACTTTGGGGAAGAGAATCTGTTTCCCTCCCGATGACACCTGGAAAGTGTAGGGCCTTGGCATGCTCTGCCTCTCGTCCACTTCCTGCCACCGGAGTTCCTCCCCCTTTCTGTCTTTTTCTGGGGCAGCGGCTTCCTTCTTCTCCCCAGGAGTCTCTTCCACTTGCACCTCTTGTTTCTGGGGAGGCTGCGCGCTAGTTTCTGGTCTCTCTTCCTGACGCGCACGACGGTCAGGCTCCCGACCGTCCCCGCGCTGTCCCTGCTGCTCTCCGGCTGGCGCGGCCTCCTGACTCTGCTTCTCGCCAATCTTAGATTCCTCGGAGCTTTCGCTTTGCTTCTCGGGCAGCAGGTGCTCTCGTTTCCGGGGTTTCTCTGCAAAGTCCATCTTTGGACTCCCCAAGCCCCTTTTTTCGTCCAGCTGCTGCCACTTCTCCTCGTGCACTCTCCCGGCTTTCCGATGCTCCCCTTCCGGCCTCCTCAGGGCCTCCACTTGCTCCCGCTTTCCCAGCTCTGCCCTCCTCCTGGCAGCTGCCTCTGCCTCCAGCCACCGCTTCTCCTCCTGTTCTCGCTGCTCCTCCTCCTCCTCCCGCTGCCGCTGTTCCTCTTCTAGCTGCCGCTGCTCTTCCTCCCGCCGCTGCTCCTCTTCCTCCCGCCGCTGCTCCTCTTCCAAACGCCGCTGCTCCTCTTCCAAACGCCGCTGCTCCTCTTCCAAACGCAGCTGCTCCTCCCTTTGCCTCTGCTGCTCCTCTTCCAGCCGCCGCTGCTCCTCCCTTTCCTGCTGCTCCTCCTCCCACAGCCGCTGCTCCTCCCTTTCCCGCTGCTCCTCCTCCCGCTGTCGCTGCTTCTCAGCTTCGAGCCTCTGCTGCTCCTCCAGCTCCTCCTGCCTCCTGAGCTCCCTCAGCTGCCTCTCCTCCTGCAGCTGCCACTGCGTCTCAGCCTCTGCGCCGCTCCACACCACCTGCTCTTCCTGCTGAGCAAGGCGCTGGAGGCGCAGCTGCTCTGGGGCCTCCAGGTGCCTTCCGTCCACCTGATCCCTCCGCCCTTGGCCACCTTGCTCTTCCAGTCTCTGCCTCTCCTCTTGGCGCTGCCTCTCTTCTGCCTCCAGCTGTAGTTCTGCCCCCTCTCCCTCCTCGTCTTCTCCTTTCTCCTCCAAGAGTTCCTGCCTTCTGTTCTCCTCCCAAAGCCTCCTCTCCAGGGCCTGGAGTCTCTGCTCTTCCAGACGTCTCCTCTCTGCTGCCTCGGCCTTCTGCCGTTTGCACTTGGCCTCAAGTTCCAGCCAGTATTCCTCTTGGCATCTCTTCTCTTCTTCAGAGTCCAGCAGCTCTGGCTCTTCTTCATGCCAGACTGGCTTGTCTTCTCCCGAGTGTCCGTTCTGGTCCGGCGAGAGCTGATAGGGAAGGCCACCATGTTCATTTGGTCCATCCTAACATTGGTAAGGAAAGAAAGAATTAGCCTTTTCCTTTCAAACAGGCAACCATTACCCACCCTATTCACAATGCCCGTGGCCCTCTTAATCTCAAAAGAAGGAGCAATTGTTCCTAAGTATAGAGCTCGGTAAACCCAGGCCAGAACACTGGGAATAAACTGCACGGGTGGAGGAAAACACATCCCTTCGTGTTGACTTCTGGCCCCTTTGTTGGTCATTCTCAAGTTCCTTTCGCTGAATACAAATAAATCACAGGAGAACCAATAGTCCAGCATGAGAAAGATGAGAAAAAATGAGCTTTGCACGTCGTGTGCCCTGAAACCTGTGACCTCAAAGGCCACCCTAGTCAAACCAAAGACCCTCTGGCTGAGCTGTGGCAGGGGAGCTGGGTCACATGGCAGGGGCAAAGCCAACACAGAGGGCCTGGGGGCCCTCAAATGACAGCCTCTCGTTTTGGGGCCCACCAGCCCCCAGGCAGGCATGTTAGAAAGGGCGATGGAAAGTAAACGGGCCTGCTTTGCCCTGGTTCACTGTAACTCACCAGGTCCCTGATGAGAGAGACCTAGTTCCTTCTACTGGCCCCCATGGCACCGCCCTGCCGGGTAGAAGCAGCGGCCAGCAAGCATGGGCAGCTGCCTGGTCAGCCAGGATGGGCCCCTCATACCCTGGCAAGTCGCCGGTGCTTCTTGGACACCCTCTGGTTTTTTGGCTTTACGGACAGCTTGTGCTTGGCGGCACTGTTGTCCAGGCGAGCGATGGCTAGGGGGATGGCGTCTAGGTTGACACTTTCGATGGTTCCAGCAGAAGACAAGTGCCTTTTTGGCCGAGATGGTTTAACAGGAGCCACCTGTATGGAGATGAAACCACATGGTCCCCATCAGAGCCACAGCCCTTGCTGGAGGCAGCACCCGGCCCAGCCCAGCCCCGGGGATGGCTTCGAGCAGGTGGCGCTCACTGGGACCGTGAGGGGAGCACGATTTGTTCTGCCAGTGTTATTTGCATTAACTCATAAAGGTCATTTAACCTTTCACAGACTAATTTTCCTACTTTGAATAATATGGGGAGGGGGGGGTTAGAGTAGATGGGGGGTAACAAAACATAGCCAGGGGGCCCAATCCTGCGCATAGCTTAATTTGGCACATCAAGTTTTGCGGGCACATGACCACGCCCACTGCCCATTGTCTTTGGCTGTGTTTGGGCTGCAAAGGAAGAGCACAACAAGGGGGAGTGTCCTGGTTGGACTCTATGGCCACCAAGCCTGAAATAAGTCATAGTTTGCTGAGCCCTGGACCAGCTCAACTCTGTGCTAATGACTCTGTCATTTAAGACATGACCTGAGACACCTGCAAACATCCCTCAGCTTCTACTTTAGTCCCTCTGAGGCAGGGAATGTGTCTTTTTTCTCTTTTCAGTCCCCTTTATGACCACGTCGCAAATCTCATTTGGCAAGTGCTCAGTAAATATTTTTAGGAGGCATAAAGGAACCACAACAAACTAGATCATCCGTACTTAGGGTATGAAATTGGTACCCACAAAAATGTTCTAGCACAATCACTCCAAGGCCACGGAGCACTGAGTTGAGTGCACCAAGCCCATGAGAGGGCGAGGCCCTGGCGCAAAAAGGAAGGGCAGAAATGTACCACCCCGGGGGTGAGGGCAGCCCCTCAGGGTGACCAGCAGCACTGGAATGCAGATGGGCGCACTCAGAAACCACCACCCGGACAAACTGTACGCATCTAGGCAGGTCAGAGAGATCCAGCTCGGCCTGCACTCACTGAATGGGAGGAGAAGCCACACCTGCAACTCCTGAGAACGTACAGGCCAGACAGGCGGGCGGCAAGGGGAGGGCTCCCAGCTGCACGGCACCAGCGCGCAGCAGAGGGCGCTCTCGGCCCTCCCTGCGGGGCCGGCCGCTCCCAGGCACCGGCGGGGCAGGAGCGGAGGCCGGGCTGGTGGGCCGCATTCATGCTAGCAATGCAGAGCCCGTGGGGCTTAGCGCACAGCTTCGTTTTTTGCGATTACCTTCCATATTCGTGCGCTAAAGATAAAGGACCAAGCCAGCTCCAAGAGCAAAATGGATGCTCAGTAAATAATAACTTATGATAAGAAACACAGAAGTAAGGAAAAATAATTCCAGCCTTTGGGCTCCTAGCTATTATTTCTTTATGGTTATCTTTAGAATAGGTATCACATTCTGAACTCTTGTTGAAAAGATGAATCAAACATTATTTCCATCCCCTAAGAGATGGATGAATAAAAAAGCATTCCAGCCAAATGGGACAGACTGAAGGCACAGAAAAGTACCATCAGCTGAGATTTAAATGCAAGTTTGCATTTCTAGATTGTTCCAGCTGGGCTGCTTCATTGTCTGGACGGTGGCAATCTGCGGCCATCCCCCTTCAGAAGACTCGGACACACTCTGCTCACTGTACCGTCCCCGGGAGGAAGCCTGGAGCCTGTGCAGACAACTGCTCTGGCTAGTGGACTGGCCTCTAAGGGTCCCCGAGACTCCTGCGGGCACGGTCCCAGGTTTCAACTGAACACAGAAAAGTTAAAAAACAAAAATACATACAAGTAGAGAAATGCTGAGGTTTTTTGTTTTGTTTTGTTTTTGCATCTCTAAATAGAAACTCTTCCTTACAGACCTGTGTACCTTCAGGTGTTCTGGAATGCCTTTTCCAATGGCTTCTCAGGGTCTTGAAGGACCTGGCACATTTAGGAAGCCGTGGAAACGGACGCTCTAACATCTACCACTGGTAACGTTCTGAAGGAACTGAAGGTAATGGGTGTAGGTAGCATTTATGAATGGAAAAATGATACGGTGGATTGGAAAAAAAGGGTCCAAAATGGAAGCTGAAGTAAAGAAACTAAAAACTGAAGTTCAAATCATACTACCTTGTCTTCCATCTCACTTCTGGCTCCAGGCAGATTCAGAGGACTCTGAGAACTTGGAGGGTCACTGGGCTGGAACAGTAAAGAGAGCGCTCAAGTCAGACGCCGGAACAGGAAGTTCCGGGCAGATAACCAGACTCGGCTGCGTGGGGAGAAGGCTGCAGCCCGCAGAGAGCCGGCGGGAGTCAAGGTGGGGATTTTGCTAATGTTCAGATGAGGACTCCCAGCACGGAGCGTACACTTGCTTCTTTTCCTGAGTCCAGCACATCTCTATCTGGGCAGTCTCCAACCTCAGTCTCTGCTGTGGCTGAGACCAGGCGCCACCCTCCAGCCACCCAACCTGGGAAGCAGGGCTGTGTCACACACCCGGCCTCCGACCTCAGAGCTTCAGGCTGTGCTCGCTGCCTTTGCCCCCTTCACCCGCTGGCCATCTCCCCTCTATGCCAGACCTCTTCTCGGTGAGAAGGAAAGGCCCTACCAATACTGCGTGCAAAGGGCTGGGCTGAGGAGATGGATGAGCAGAGGAGACAAAAACCGTTAGGACAGAGGAAGAAGAAAAAGGCTGAAGACCCCCAGCCCAGTTGCTCCTCTGCCCTGGGAACGCCCACACCACGTGGCCTGCACCTTTCTGATGGCCCCGCTGTACCTTCTGCCTTAATGTGGCCCATAGTTAAAAACAGGAGTTATCAGTTATTGTCCGTTCCAGAGCAATAATGTCAGCACCACACTTAGAAGCATCTTTAGAAAATACAGATCGGGTGCCTGGGTGGCTCTGTCGGTTGGACGTCCGACTCTTGGTTTTGGTTCAGGTCATGATCTCACAGTCCTGGGATCGAGCCCTGCCTCAGACTCTGCTGAGCTGACCATGGAGCCTGCTTGAGATTCTCTCCTTCTCCTCCCTCTGCCTCTCTCCCACTGCTCATGCTCTCTTGCTCTCCCTCAAATAAAAATAAAATTTAAAGAAAAAAAAGAAGAAAACACAAATCAGATACTACTCCCAGAATGAGAAGCCCCCTTTTCCTGTAGTTTGTATAATCAGGCCTCTATACCTTGCTCTATCCTCCCTTTGCCCCCCTCCAGGGTCTGGCGGGCCACACAGACCTGCTTTCTTTTGGGACACCCCCAGCCCCATCTCTGGGCCTCTGTGCTTGTTCTTCCCTCTGCGGAGAATGTGGCCCCAGCCCCAGGTCTGCTCTGGTTGCTCTGACCTCCTTGCCTAGAGAGCAGCCCCTCACCCACCATGTTACTCACTTTTCCATCACTCTGTTTTACCTTCTGTGCAGTACTTTTTCTTGATCCAGAGTTATTACATTTATATACATATCTGTTGATTTGCCATGTGACTCTCCTGTCATCAGAACATAAGCTACATGGAGGCAGCCCCTGCAGAAGGACTGAGCCTTGTCCTTCCTCGGGCCACAGTCTCTGGCACTTAGATCCTCAGTAACAGTGAGGACATTTGCTTCAGTCCTTGGAAAATCCCTGCATGAAGGCTGATGGCCATTGCGGCCGCCTAGCGCTGGACAGGTTGGACCTGGTGGGGGCGCTGTGCCTCGCCTACTTACCCACCGCAGTCCCCGCTGCCCACCTGTCTGGGACCCAGGAGTCAGGAGGGCCAGAGGCAGAAGTGGGCAACAGTGGGGGAATGGCCTGTTCTTTCCTTCCTCACTTTGCCCTACAAATCACTTCTCTTTCTTCCCGCCCTGATGATGTATTAGCTGATAACAGGCATGACTTCGGGAGGATGTCCATTTTAAGAAACAGCCGAGTAATTTCAGGTGCCTGGGTAGGCACAGAAAATGCTTTCTGTTGAGACTGGACGACTTGGTGGCTCAGCTCGAGGGCTCCCTGCTCTAGCTGCTGGGTGCCTGCCCTCCTTCCCCACTGGAGGCCCAAGGATGTCCCTCCTGCTGCTGGATGGACTCTGATTCTGGGTCACGGTGTTTCTTTCCAAGTGTCAAAAGACCAGATTCAGATCGGACAATGCTAGACCAATATGACTTTCTTTCCTCGTTAAGTAGACTTCAAGATAGCGTGTTTGATACGTTCTGCCTCGTGAAGGACCTACTTCTTTCTTTTCTCATCTCCCTTTAAATTAGTCTAATCTGACGAGTAATCACTCAGTGCTACTACGTAAGCACTAGCTGAGTCCTGGGGCAACAGAGATGTGGAGACTCCAGTCAGTCCTCGAGGAACTCCACATTTAGAGACGGAGAGAGCACAATTACATGGACACGGATGAGTACAGGTGTGTGAGAAGCACGAAGGATGCCCAGCAAAGACACGGGAGACAGCCCCGAGTGGGGGTAAGGCCGGCTAAGGCTTCCTGGAAAAGGTGGGCCCCGCGGAGTCTTGAAGAGTAAGTGGAAGATGCTGTGAGGAGCAACCGCGAAGGGCACGTCTCCCCTTCACCACCCCCAGTTGTCCCCCGGAAGTGTGCCTCACTGCAGACCACGGGGTGCCCTCTAGCCCTGGGCTGCTCAGCAGAAAAGCTTCTCTCACACATTCCCTGCTCCGCAGAGCCCAGAGTCTCTGGATGCCCTGGCCACTGCCCAGCGTCCTCCCCTTGCTTATCAGCAACCAGGTCACTCCCTGGAGGAGCCTTACTTTGTGCTCGGTGTCTGAGAGGGGGACGTCCTCGTGAGTCACAATCTCCATGGGACTGGTCAGGAGCAGATCCTCTTCTAAGCTGGCCTCACCACTGTCTGCCTTCTTCATGGGAATGGCACTGGGTGGTGGCCGCCCAAACTTGATGTTTTTGCTCAACTGTCGCTGGAGAAAAACCAAAGAAAGACATTCTGAAGCAGGGAAGTGGGTCACGAGGAGTGCGAGCAGATGCCCCCGCATAGCTAGGGGGCCCTGGGGCGCGTTCTGTGCACGTTTCTAGACTAAATACCATGCCAGTGAGCCACAATGCAGTTCTGGGATAAGTGGATTCGTTTTCCAGTTTCTTTTCCTTTCCCACCTTCAAGCCATGAGCTTTTTCAACCAGCCACCTCTTTCCCAGAGATGCCAACCTTATCCAGGGGGTGGAGAGACCATATTTTCAAACCAAAAGTGGGAATACATGTTATGACAAAATTTTTTGGTTAGCCCTATAAATGTATTTATTAAAAAGTCTCATAAAAATGGTATAGAAAAAAATAGTTAACATGAAATGCAGGAACCACTGGGGAAAATCTAGACCCTCGTGGTTGCTGTAACAAAGAAGCCCTCCAGCTTCTCTTGGACACGTTCTCCCTGAATATTTGTTTTAACCACCTTCCTCACCAGCCCTCACTCAAACACCGTGTTCTGCTCACATGGGCACCAAGGTGAAAGGGGCCCCAATGCTGGCAAGTCCTTCCATGATCAATGCAGACATCACGGAAGACACAGAACGATCCTGTCCTGCCGTGAGGACTTCTCTTTGCCCTGCTGCAGTTTGACAGTGTGAACTGTGGGGCAGAAGGAGCCCAGTGGGGAAGGGACAGAGAAGGAGGCAGAAGGAAAGGGCCAAAGAGGGATGCACGATCCGTGGCAGGTAGTAGTGTGTGTGGGGGGGAAACGGGAGAGAAATTAGGAAGATCAATAGTGTTCAGAATTAGAGAAAAGCCAGATCAGAAAAAGAAATATATTCTCTGAAGAAAAAAAATTATAAATATAATGTTAAAGGGCAAAATATTTAATGGGCTGTGGCAGAGAAAATGAACAACATTCAGGAAGAAGGAAGGGTACGCCGCGGCCACCCAAAGGACTACTGAATTAAATATGCTGTGTAAACCCGTGCCATCGTCTACAGCAGGTTCGCAAGCTCAGCACTCTGGACGCGTCCCACCACATCGCTCTCTGCTGTGGGGAGCTGTCCTGTGCACTGTAACAGCTCAGCAGCCGCACCTGGGCCCCTGGGCACCAGATGCCAGCAGCAATTCCTTCCCTATCCAGACAGTCCGCTGGGGGGGGTAAGAGTGCTGTGCCTGAGAGCTACTGCTCTAGACTTAGGGACTCCGGCTTCGTAGTCCTTTTGTGCCTCAAAAAAAAAAAAAAAAGAAAGAAGAGAAAAAGAATGGGAATGCATTATCTATATCTATATCTATATTTACTTTTAATCTGGTTAATACTTAATCCCACAGAGCCACAGGGGGCTTTAGCAATCACACAGTCCAACCCCCTCATTTTATAAAAAATGTCAGAGGTCCAGTGGGGAGAGGTGACTGGCCCAAGCTTATGGAAAGAATGGCCGCGAAGGGATTTGAATCCAGGTCTCCTAAAACCATAGTCAGTGTTATTTGCTCTGCATTCCACAGGTTCTCACAAATTTGACATTGCGCCACTTTCTTCCTCTAGGGGCAAACATAGAGAGATGATGCTGCATTCGTAACTCTGTGCCCAATTTCCTTGGCAGGGGACTCCCTTGAGGGAGATGCCCCTTCTGAACTCACAGGTACTCCGTCCACCCACTCGTGCCCAGCTCCACCTCGGCCTTGCATGGTAGACAGTGAGACTGCAGAGACACGGAAGAGATGAGCCCAAGACTCCCCTCCCCTCACCCAGGGCACCCCAGCATGCCAAGTCAGGAGCACAGAAAGACAGAGGACTTGTATTTGATCTGCTGCTATTTCAGCCTGAGCCTGCCTCCCCTGGGAAGGAGCACACATCAAAAGCCCCGAGATCAGCCAGTGAAGTACAGCTTGAGCAGCCTGAAAGGGATTTGGGGAGGGCAAGGCTGAGAAAGGGTGCCTTCTCACAACCATTTAGCAGGAAGCGGTAGTTAGTATCTACCCTAAGCAGATCAAGAAGCAGGCACGGTTAGAGCAGCCGATGGAGTCAGACAAGAGGACACGGTGTAACGAAGTCACGGGCCCATCCAAGTCTGCTGACCGGGGGGAGAGGGGGTCGAAAGGTTCCTGTGTCCTAGTGAAAGCCCCAGCAGGAATTCCCTCGGGGACTCCCAGCCCAGCCTTTGGTTTACCAGTTATCCCTGCTCTAGGAGTCTAGGCCGAGCCCTGGAAAGTGTGCTAAACCCCCTCATACTTAGACGTCCTGTTGTCAGGGTCTGCCATGTCTCCATGTTCCGGAACGACTAAGATGAGGGGATTTCCTCTAGTTACAATAGAAAGAATAGTTCTTTAACGAGCTTCCCAGGAGAACTTGGCCTAACAGTCAGTGCCATTCCGTTAGGGGGTTTTGCCACCATCACAAGAAGAGAATGAAAATGCTGAAATTCTTCTTCGTGAGGGCACCTTATAAAATACTTATGTGGGTCCACCCTGATGCTAAAGAGACAAACAAGCATATGACACAATGTAGTCGCAGTCTAGATGGGAATAAGCTCCAAAGATGGGATGGCTGTCGTGGCGAGCAATGGAAGAGCTACGCGAGAATGGAAAGAGAAGTCGATGGGATAAGAACAGGAGGAATAAGGCACATGGGATGAAGCTGGAAGTGGAGACGGTGTTTCTAAGAACTGAAATGGAGCATGAAATCAAAGAGGTGAGCCGAGAGGAGGGTGCAGAGGTGTGGGGTGTGGGCCTAGCAGCAAGTACCTAGCTGGGGGTGGGGAGACGGGGGTTGGGGGGAGGAAGAGGTAGAGGGCAGGAATGAGAACGTGACTCGAAGGGATGACTGATGTCACAGAGACGTGCATCCTGGCCAAAGAAACACAATGCTGTTGCCCTTGAGAATAACAACATGCACTTCTGTGAAGCCTCTTGATTTAAAATCACTCTAGGAAAAATAAATTCAGGCTGGTGGCTGCGAGCTTAGGGGGATGGAGGAGGGGAGGCCCCCGGTCATCAAAGAAATGCTGGCTGCTTTCAGAGATCGGGCTGCCGCCTCTCTGTCCAGACAAAGGACTGTCTTCCTAGACACATACCTACAGCTGTCAGGGAAGAGACCTCAGAACCAGGCCAGGGTGGGACTGAGGGTTCAGGGCCATCATGACTGACCCTTAGGTCTGCAAGGCGAGGTTCCTGCACCTGCACGTTTTCCCTCCCCCGGGCTTCCTGCTCCAAATGCTTCCTGTAGCCGACTCAAAGCAAATAGGGCTGTCGAGACACTGTGTGACTTACTGACAATTAGAATGTGGCTGCTGAAACATATTTGGCAATCTCGGGTGTCATGTGACTTGAATGTAGAGCTCAGTGGGACTTTTTTGTGACTTCAGTTCTGTCCACTACTCAGGCATTGTCACGAGAAGAGCTTTGATAGAAGCTCCTGACAACCAGACTGTCGGGATGGAGCCTGCCCTGGTAAACTACTACCACTCCCTCCACCTTCTCTACTACCCGGGGGCCCTTCATATACATTGCAAGGACAGCCGGAGAGGGGGGCAGGGCACTGCGCCTACACCGACGGGCCATGCCGCCTGTGGCTGTGAATGGGGTTACTGTGAGGACTGGAATGTGAGCTAAAAGGGACTATATTTTATTCATTCAAACTGGGCCATTTTGTTGTAACATGGAATGCCAGAGAGTGATGTTATAGGAATGCACATGCATATTTATGAGGCTTTCTCCTATGGTGTGGGAATTCCAAGCACATGGTATCCGGCAGCTCCCGCCAGCCAGGATTTAGATTCCCCCAGACTGCTCGCGGCCATCCTTCACACTGTGTCTGCGAGAACAAAGCAGAAGAAAAATAAAGTTTCTGTCTTCTTGAGTGAACTACAGATGCACCCGTAGTGAAATGAATTCTTAAAGAGAGGCAAAAGAAAAAGCATATAGATTTAAAGATATCTGCTCTACGCAGAAGTGGCTAAGAGTGGGTATCTATTCTTTGTGTCCTTGACAGCTGCATGAAGTGTCAAAAACCTCCAACATATGACACTTGGGCATTTTTAAGTGAAATCCAGCTCCGCGGGAGTCAGTAGCTACTGAAGACGGAGGGTCTTCCTCCTGGGCTAAGTAGTCCGTGGTCTAATAGAGCTAGCATC
Organism: Enhydra lutris kenyoni; assembly: GCF_002288905.1. NCBI lineage: Eukaryota > Metazoa > Chordata > Mammalia > Carnivora > Mustelidae > Enhydra > Enhydra lutris. The sequence continues at coordinate 23,625,922 of NW_019154105.1, forward strand.
TTCTGACAAAGGTGTGGTATAATTCTAGAAATCACCTGCAGGCTTAGACTCCAATGTTCCTGCCTGAGTTTTATCGTCACTTGTTACCCACTTCATAGCCTGGGTCTGATCTGATCTAAGCAGGTACCTCCCTGGTCTGCGATCTGGGCAGCTGTAAGGAGCATCAAGGTCACTGCAGTCCAAATGGAACCAAGTGCGAAGCTTCCCCAAACGCTCCGTGCTACAGCCGGTGAGCAGTGGTTCCGTACAGATGGCAGACTTTGAGAACTAGAGGGCCCAGATCATCCATCACATTTACCCCCTTATTTTTCAGATGGGGACAGTGAGGGTCAGAGAGGTTCAATGACTTCCCTGGAAGCCGCACAGCCAGGTGGTGGGGGAGGCCTGGCACAGAATTTTTATTTCACCCACTGGCCGTGGAACAGCTGACTGTTATGTGTAGGACCTTCAAAAAGGGCATCACTATTGGTCTGACCCCTATAACTGTCCTATATATTAGAATTTGTTCTCCCTACAAACATGTAGTATTTTTGTACTCGAGGAAAAAAAGTCATTTTTCTTGTAAAGTTTCAATCATTTGTGACAGAAATTTTGGCAGGTGATAGATTCATTTGATTCAGAGAATGCAGACTTACTGACCACGCTGCATTCAGTCATTCTGCCCTCAGAGCGGTTACAGACCACCCCGGTACCCCGGCCAGCCAGCCGAGCTGGGATGACCACGTGTGGACACTAGAGGGCGACCTTTCCCAACACAGTCAGTACGTGCACCTTTCTGGGGGGGGTTCCAAGGACTGGGAAGTTTCTCAGGCCAGAGAAAAATGGCTCCCTACCCCCACCCCCCCAATGGTATTATGATAGAAATCTCATTTCAAAAGAATGTCTTAATAGTGACTAATCAGGGGCACCTGGGTGGCTCAGTGGGTTGAGCCTCTGCCTTCGGCTCGGGTCATGATCTCAGGGTCCTGGGATCGAGTTCTGTATCGGGCTCTCTGCTCTGCAGGGAGCCTGCTTCCTCCTCTCTCTCTCTGCTTGCCTCTCTGCCCACTTGTGATCTCTCTCTGTCAAATAAATAAATCTTTAAAAAAAAAATAGTGACCAATCAGCCTGCCAGGAGGACATCTACTGTCAAATAGGTATCCGTTACTTTTCTGTTTTTAATAAACATACGTACATACACAAACACGATTTCGGACATAAAAAACATACATGCCTCTGACATAACTAACACCCTCATTCCATGCTGGAGCCTACGAGGGGGCGGTCTTTTATGCTGCTTACTGAGCATCAATATCAGCATAACGTTGTCATGGAAAAATGCAAAGCATTCATGCAAGTATTAATAAAGTTAACTACTGTTTCTATGACTTACCAGGAACATACTGCTTAGTCGACTGAAAAATAAAGCACAGTCTTTTGGGGGTGATACAGTCATATCTTAATGTCACTCCAAAAATCACATTTTCTCTGATAATGGTCCCCATTTCCCTCCTCAAAGAGCAAAGCCTCTTTATTTAAAAAAAAAAAAAAAAAAAAAGTAGAACTAGAGAGTAGTAAAGAAGATTGTGAAGCCATACCACAGCAGAGGCAAAGTCAGGCAGACCTCGGGTGAGTAGGTATTGCCCGAAGGAGAGCACTTTCCTCACATTTTCCTTTCCGTTGTTAATAGAACTGCTGCTTCAGGGAAGTTGGTTGTTTTACAGTTTATTTATTTATTTATTTATTTTTAATTAAAAAAAATTTTTTTGTTGTTGTTTTACATTTTAACTGTAAGATCTGATTCTTTAAACTTGTGCCCCGCAGCGTGAACTGGCACAGGCACTCACACATTCTTACTGAGTTTCAACAGTGCAGAGTTATATGTTTTTTCCAAGTCCAAATCCACTTCCTGGAGGGGCAGTGGCACGCGGTGTGACGTTAGCACAGACATCATTTAAGACAACACACTATTATCTCATTTTTAAAGAACTCCTCGAAAGCCCTTGTGAAATACAGCTGTTTCATGGACTTAACTCTGGAAGTCACTCCTCTTGGAAAGGGCATATTATGAGCCCGGGGTTCAGAACTTCTTAAGAATAATAGCCCAGGAGTCAAAATACTGCACGAAGGAAAGGTGATGTGGGGAGGGGGTCCAGCGTTTTCTTGGGCAGTCACCACCCTTCCTCTTCTCCAGCCTAGGAGAAGTGACAGCTTGCTTCTGAGTCTGTGCACATGTAGCAGCACAGCCAGCAAGAACTGAGAGCAGAACCTGGTCGGGACATGCTGGAACCTGCCGGAAGGGCCTGCGTCAGCGCTGAGGGCAGGACGGTGGCCCTGGGCCGTGGCTGGCAGCAGGTATAAAGATCCAGGCCAGCTCGGGTGTGGTTCCGGGTGTTAGCTATTTCCCCTCCTGCCCTATGCTATATTCAGCTGAGAGTGTGCAGACATGTAACCACAGACCCCAAAATGCATAGCTAATGTTCAGTAGAAACAAGAACATTTCAAGAAAATAGAAAATTTCCTTCGAGTTATCGGCAGCTACGCAGGCCAGCTGTTCCCCCGCCCTTCATTCATTTATACATTCGTTGTTGTAGACTTACAGACAGATGGGAGTCAGCAAACCAGAGTCCCCCGTTCATAATTTGGATCGCCTCCAAGCCTTCCCATCTCAGAGAAGTGCTTGCTTGGGCACTTCTGTCGGGTGAGTGAATCCTATCAGGCTATCGAGCAAACCTACGTGATCGGATCCCAGGTGTCTCTGCTCCTCTTGCTTTCCCTGGATTTCCCATGATCTCAATCACATTTAGTGAATAATTATTTTATTAAATTTTCATTATGGAGGAGTTACCACCTGCGTCAGTTTTATAGAGGAAAACTGTCCGACTCTGCAGCATGAACAGGAGGGAGGTTGAAGAGCTTCCTGGCATTCCTCCAAGACAGGGCGGCTCAGGGGAAGCCAGATTTACAAATACGGCAAATAATAGAGTCCCCCCGTCACTGTCCAAGTAGGGGACGTGCTGTGCATGCCCTCAGCTACAGTCAACCCTGTGCTCTGGGATTATGGGCGACATTCAATGGTTACTTTTCCAACCCCCCCCACCCCCACCGCCCAGCCAAGTCCTGAAGCTTCTCTTGGGTACCTGTCCTCATGACATGCAGTTAAAAATGAGGGAACAGCTCAACAGAACAGGAGTGGGGTTGTTAGGTAAGTGGGTACAGTGGTGACGGTGTACCTCTCACAGGGCACAGAAGGCTTCCAGAGAACAGAGTCAGGGTTGAGAGAGCAGAAATTCTCACCAGGAGCTCCCCTGGCTCTCCCGATCCCTTACTCAAGGCCACTCTCAGGATTTTCCCGCTTCCCACCATCGCCGGACCCCCCTCCTATGGATCTGACTTTCCAATCTCAAGCTGTCTTACCTGAAGAGTTTTGACTTTGCCCAGGATGTTGTCCTGTGACATTGCTTGAACTGTCTGCTCACTTTCTGCTCCCCCATCAGGGATAAAAATACTGTCATGGGAAAATGCCCGGGTTCCCATAGAATAGTTGAAGGACCTGGAATGCAAATCATGTGCTTCATTTATTAGGATGATAATATTTCTTTTGGCAATTCAGTTTCCTGTTCCTCCTGATTTAAGGGACTCCCCCCACAGCCCCTATCTCCCTCAGAAAGCACTTCCAGCATTGTGTCCTTTTCTGCGAGGGGTCAGCCAAGTCGCTGGTAGGAGAAAGGGTCTCTCAGAAATACGGGAGCTTGTCCCCAACACAGGGTTTTAGAGCCGCTCCAGGACAGAACTCCAAGACAGCTCTTGACTTGTAGAGGACCCGGTACACGAGGCCTGGCAGGAATTGGAACTGGGGGAGCCCACGTCCTGACAAGCCTGACAAGCTGCCGCTCTCCGTTTTCCCCCAGGAAGCCTGTCAACCAGCACTTTCGAAATCACATGCAGATCTACAGGTTAGACGCAAGAGATTTTCTCCTTTAGATGACTATCAGATTGTTAAAAAGATCTGTGCATCTAAGACGGAGACTTGACGAGGCCAAGAATTGCCGAGAGGGCCTACAGGTATCGTCTCTGGGGCTGGACTCTTTAAGAGAAACACGTGTGGGGGAAATCCGGGGGGGGGCTTCGTGCACAGCAAGCGGCTCGGAAGCGGTAGGTACCCAACCATAAACACGTTTCAGCTGAAGGGGTGCACTTCATGGAGTCCAGGCTTCCACCTGGGGTGAGCTGCAGGAAGACGAGCAGCAGAAGCCCCTGTTCCTCGCCCAGTCTCGGACATAACTGCACTCTGGGAAGGCTGCTCCCAGGGGTGGGCGGAACCACACACTCTCTGGAAGGCAGGGCAGGTGCATTTCCATGATGCTGGGCTCGCGGGCAGACTCCCGGGGTGAGAAGGGGCTTCTTCCCTGCTTCCCTCCTTAGAAGCGCATCCCAATTGTAGCTTTTATCAGTGACCCAGCGTCAGCCCTGGGGGAGGGGCGCCTGCAGCTGGGGCTTCTAAACTGAATTACAGACACGCAGCAGGCGGGGTCCTGACCAGATCTAGACGGGGTTGGGAAGGCTGAGTACCAAATCCTGCCCTCGAGTGGGCCAAATCCGAGGCAGCAAGGTGACAAAGCCTATGAGGTTGGGAAGCCAAAGGCTTGGATGCGAGCCTCCGGGCTGTGCGACCTTTGTCAATGACAGTAAGAGCTGCCACCAACCCCACCCTGATGAAAATCTGTGCTGGAGTGTTACTTTTGTCGTTTCAACCCCAACGCCTTGTTGCAGATGAAACTCGGGGGGTAAGTATCTGTATCTAAAGTCATCCGAATAGAAGCAGTAGAGTGAGAAAATGAACTCAGAGCTGCAGACTACGATCCCTCTCCCAGCCAGCTGAAGTGTTTTAAAGCAGCAGAATAGGTTAGTCCCCCTCGAGTGAGGGGAGGGGGACGCCAGTGGGAGAGGAAATGCCAAGTGGGCTGGACCTGGATTAGAAATACTGAACAGCTAGAACACCAGACCCTCTAGAGCAGCAACCCACTTTATGAAACAGAGATCACTTTATGAATCAAAGATCACATTATCTCGCTGTCTTCAGAGACTGGCCAGCCGCATCGCCCTGGTGCTAGGCTAAATCCCATTCCAGTTTCTTAGGCAACCTTGACCGAATCATGAACTTTATCTCCCTGATCCCCTTCTTCTTCCAGGTAGGCTAAGATTCTCTCCTATCCTACTCCTTCTCCTACTCTTTCTGTGTTGCCCCAAATGTTCCTCGTTGCCAACTGAATGTTCACCCATCCCCCACTTCCAGATAATCATACTGAAAAACAAAAAATGAACGGTAGTGATAGCAGTAGTGATAATTACAGTAATAGTGGCAGTCGCAATGGCAACATTAATACCGGCTAGATTTTATCAGACACGTGCTGTGTCCCTGTTGTTTGTGCTACCTCTTTAGCATAATATCTGAATTCTTCTGATACATAATATTTAAACTGTATCTGGTAGGCACTAGTATGAAGCCTACTTACAGAAGAGGAGACTAAGGCTTGAAGACAGTGGGTGACTCGCAATGAATGAAGTGATGTGGATCTGTTTCCGGCCTCGTTTCCATTGGTCTACTTGTCTATTTTTACAGCAATAATCCCACACTGTCTCAATTACTACAGCCTTTTTTTTTTAAGATTTTATTTATTTATTTGACAGAGAGACGCAGCGAGAGAGGGAACACAAGTAGCGAGAGTAGGAGAGGGAGAAGCAGGCTTCCCATGAACATGGAACCCGATGCCGGCCTTGATCCCAGGACCCTGCGATCACGACCAGTGTTATGATCCCATGACCCTGAGCTGAAGGGAGACACTTAACAACGAGACACCCAGGTGCCCCATCACTACAACTTTTTAATGAGTCTTTGTATCTAGTAGTTTAACTTCTCCAGCTTTGATTTTTTTGTTTTGTCAAGATGGCTATTCTTATCTATGCATTTCTGCATAAATTCACGTACATACCCACACTTGAACACACTCCTAGAGTTGCTTTTTTTTTTTTTAAGATTTTATTTATTTATTTGACAGAGAGAGAGATCACAAGTAGGCAGAGAGGCAGGCAGCGAGAGAGGGGGAAGCAGGCTCTCCTCAGAGCAGAGTGCCCGATGTGGGGCTCAGTTCCAGGACCCTGAGATCATGACCTGAGCCGAAGGCAGAGGCTTAACCCGCTGAGCCACCCAGGTACCCCAAGAATTGCTTTTGTGATGGCATCAGACATACAGATAAATTTTGAGATAACTAACATCGTTACAATTCTTGATTTAGTCCATGAGCATCAGATATCCTCATTCATTTAGCTCCAACTTACTTTCTCTCAATAATGTTTTGTAATGTGTGTAGAGGCTTTGTACATATTTTGATAGACTTATTCCTACTTATTTGAGGTTTCTGAACTCATTGCAAATGGTATAGCCAAAAATTTTTATTTCCTAATTATTTATTGGTGGAATATTAAATTATAATTGATCTTTGCATATTGTTCTTAAAACTAGGCTTAGCTAAATTTATTAACTATAATAATATGACTTGATTCTTTTGGACTCTCTATGTATACAAACAGGTTGCCTGTGACCAAAGGCAGTTTTGTTTATTTTAAATCCATCCTTCCTTCCTTTCTTCCCTCCCTTTCTCTCTTTTCTTTGTCATCCTGCATTATCTAGGAACTTCACAAAGTTGAACAGAGGTCATGATGGTAGATTTGTCATATTCTGGAACTAAGCAAAAATGCATTCAATATTTTACCATTAAGTTATGCTGTAACCTATAGATTTTTTGTAGGTTATATCACTGCTTCTTCAAAAAGACAGGCAAACTATCATCTTTTATTTATAGCTGATATTAAGATTTTTCCTCTTTGCCTTGGTTTACAGCAGTTTTACTCTCTCATGGTCATTGTGAATTTCCTCTAATTTATCTATTTATAATACATACATAATACCTCCTAAACCTGTTACTTGTGGCTTTCATCAATTCTGGAAATTCCTCAGCCTTCAAATATTGCTTCTACCCCCTTTTTCCTTTATTCCCCCGCTGATTCTCCAATGTTTGAATGCCTTATGCTGTTTCCCATACCTGTCAATTCTTTTCACTCAATATGATTTAGTTTGGATTTTTTCTTTTTTTTTTTAAAGATTTTATTTATTGGGGCACCTGGGTGGCTCAGTGGGTTAAAGCCTCTGCTTTCGGCTCAGGTCATAATCCCAGGGTCCTGGGATCGAGCCCCACATCAGGCTCTCTGCTCAGCAGGGAGCCTGCTTCCTCCTCTATCTCTCTCTGCCTGCCTCTCTGCCTACTTGTGATCTCTGTCTGACAAATAAATAAATAAAATCTTTAAAAAAAAAATAAAAATTTTATTCATTTATTTATTTGTCAGAGAGCGAGCGAGCGAGCAAGAGTGTCAGAGAGCGAGCGAGCGAGCAAACAACAGGAGGAATGGCAGGCAAAGGGAGAAGCAGGCTCCCCACTGAGCAAGGAGCCGGATGTGGGACTGGACACTGTGATCAGGACCTGAGCTGAAGGCAGATGCTTACTGACGAGCCATCCAGGTGTCCCTTAGTATAGATTTTTCTACTGACCTAGATTTCAGCTCATTAATTCTCTCTTTAGTTATATCTAGTCTACTGTTAAAACTATCTATTGAGGGGCGCCTGGGTGGGTCAGTCAGTTAAGTGTCTGCCTTTGGCTTAGGTCATGATCCCAGGGTCTTGGGATTGAGTCCCAATTGGGCTCTCTACTCAGCAGGAAGCCCGTTTATCCCTGTCCCCCTGCTTGTAGTCCCTCTCTTGCCATCTGGCAAATAAATAAATAAAAAAACTAAAACAAACAAACAAACAACTATCCATTGAACACTTAATTTCAGTACTGTTTTTCATATCTAGAATTTCCATTTGATTCTTTTTCATAGATTCCAGTTCTCTGGTGAAATTCTCTATCTTGTCAACTATTTTATTGAATGTATTAATCACAATTATTGAAATACTAAAACTCCAATATCTTTATAGGATTTTGGGGTCTACTTCTATTATTCTGTTTTTCTCATAGTTTGTTTCTCAACTGCCTGGTAATTTTTTGATTGAAGTCTAAGTATCAAGAATGAAACACGGGAGAGGCTGGGTTGTTTCCTTCCAGTGAGGACTCACCCAATCCTTCAGCCATCAGTGGCAGAGAGGATCACCTCAATTAGGGACTGAACTGACCATGGCTGGTTAGCAATCTTGGTAAGGCTCAGACAACCTCTGCTTTGTCCTCATACCTAGGCTAAGGCCTCCTGTTGTCTCAACTGACAGCCTGGGTTGCTTCCTAAGATCCCCCTCCTTGGTAGGCCCCAGACCCCAATTTTCATCTTTCTAATATCACACACTGTCAAAAACTGTGTTGCCGTTCAGCCTCTATCCTGGTGCAGCTTTATCAACAAATTTATCGAAAGGAAAACTGCCGGGGCGCCTGGGTGGCTCAGTGGGTTAAGCTTCTGCCTTCGGCTTGGGTTGTGATCCCAGGGTCCTGGGATCGGCGAGCCCCACATGGGGCTCTCGGCTCGGTGGGGAGCCTGCTTCTCTCTCTCTCTCTCTCTCTTTGCCTGCTTCTCTGCCTCCTTATGATCTCTGTCAAATGAATAAATAAAATCTTAAAAAAAAAAAAATGGAAACTGTCACCTAGATTTAGATTCATTCTTCTGAGTTTCTCTTCTCTTGGGGATTTTAGTCCTTCAAGTCCTGGCTATCTCGGCAGCCACAAACTCCAGTTTTGTATTCCAGGCTGCAGGAGACTGCCTCCAGTTCTGCTGCCTTCTCCTCCTCTTGGCAGCCACTCTCGGGCTTTTTGGTCTCTTGCTCTCCACCAGGAGTCACTTAATGCCCAGAGAGGAGAAACAATGTGCAGAAAGTTGGGCTCAACTCAGTGGGCTTCTGTTCTCTCCACTATCTCATTGCTCAAGTCTGGTGCATGAGCAGCAATCAGATGCCTTCAAACAGATGTCTTTGTTTAAATATTCTCTCTGCATTGCTACTTGTTTGTGCTGGGAGCACTGATTTGCTTCAAGCTACTTCATCACAGCCGGAAGTAGAAGTGATTAACTTTTTGATCCTTACGAGGTTTCTACAATTGTCAGAACCTACTTATTTATATGGCTATTACTCTTAAGAGGATTACTTTTCAAACCAAAAACATTTCTACCTTTTTCTTCTTAGATCTAGTTTTTATCCTATTTTAAAGTTCTGAGAAGGAACAATGGAGAAGAATGGTAACTGGTTTATTGGTTATATGAAGGAACACTCTTCTAAATATTTCAGTTTACATCATGTAAGTTAACATTAAATCCTTGGCAATTTGAATAATCTTGAATATTTGGTGATCATGGCTACCAGCTCCGGTTCCAAACAACTCTACAATGTAGATTATTTCCTTTTCTCTGAAGGGGAAGCCGTGACAAAGAGTAGGTGAAAACACTGCCCAGAGTTCCGGAATTTGAGACAGGGCTGGAATTCAACTGAATAGGCAGCGTGTGGAGATCTCAGCTTGAAACTCGGAACAAAGAGTTTGGTGGAATCATTGTCCTTAACAGCTGGGAACTAGAAATTACATGATTGGGAGGTGGAGGGGCAACCTAACACAAACTGTACCTTAGCAGAGTTCGTCTGGACTTCTTTATTCTTGACATTTAAAGATTTTTCACAATTGATTGCGAATCAGGCCAATCCTCCCCCTTCCTTTTATTATCCATGAACTCAGAGGCAAGGCCTCTGAGCCTCAAAGAGGCAACTTTCCCTCAGGCTTTATGTTCTCAAAAGGAAAAAAAAAATGCCACTTAGCTGTGTGGGAACCTTCTCTCCCCATGCCAAGAACACAGAGCAGCCTCTTGATCATGAGAAGAGATGTATAAGGACCTCTAAAATCCCCCAGATTTTGAACTTCTAAATGAAGGATTGTTAATACATTTAACAGTCTTTAAATTTAAACAAGATCATCTAAAGTCAAATGCAAAGCACCTGTAGTAAAAACAAACTCCAGAAGGAAAGAAAAAGAGGCCCACTTGGGAAATTTGTAACAACACTGGTCTCTGAGGAGAAGTCTTCATTAGTTTAGGGAAGAATCACAGCCATGCCTTGCAGAGGTCAGAAAAATGGTCCCTTTGGCCATGGAGGTCCAGGCAGCAGAAGCTCCTGGGGCCCTCGGGGGAGAAAGCATGGCTGCGATGTCATAACTCTCATTTCCCTATCTCTGTCCTGGCTTTGTTGCTGATGTTACTGGTTATTGGAAGAGAGGCTCAGATTTCAGATGTCTAATCTGAGGCCTCCAATCCTCCCACAGACCTCTGATTTGGTCTTTCCCTTTCACTCTTTGCTGACTCCTACTGTTATGTTTTCAAAGGCAAAGATGGTGATTGAGAGCCTGAAGCTCCTCCTCTGGTTTCAACATCGCCTTTTACAACGGTCTGTGTGTGGCTCCAGTACTCTCCTCTCCTCTCCCCACACGTCCAGCTGCACAGTGGACCCTGCTACTTGGCTGTCCCACTATCTGCAAACTCAACATCAATGAAATCAAGGTCATCAGTATCTCCCACAAAACTCCCATTTTTTCCTGTTTCTTTGTTACTATCACCCCTCAGGCTCTGTGCAGTTATCATTTTATGTGAGGTCTGGTCCAGGTCAGGAGGAAGCCATAGTGCATTAGACCTTAATGAGTAACATCATCTGTCCTTTCCCATTCAGAAATCCTTCGAAAACAGTGCAGAAATCAATGGGTAGGACGAAAAATCCCAAGCTCCCAGACCAACTTCAGCCTGCACTCCATGCTGCCAGCCAAGGCTCCTCCACCCCTGCTGCTTGGAGGCTGGGACTGCCACTCTGCACGGCTCCAGTGGGTCTGTCTCTGCAAGGAAACCAGCAGCTGGAGGGGGAGCCGCTAATCCAGGGTACCGTCCGCAATAACAGATGGCAGGCCTTGCCCAGCCCACGGTCACTGATCACAGGGCCTTCTATGGCTACGGAGTCCACGACCGGACTCCTTTTGGACAACAGAAGCTGAGGTCCCAGGAGGTGAGTGAGAGACTTGACCAAGCCAGAACTGAAACCAGAACTCAGGCTCCTGAGTCACAGCGGACGGAGCTTTCTAGATTGACTCAGTGTTTGTCATTAGAAATCCGTTAATTTGGACGTCTTTGGGAACAAAGATGCTATGTAAATAACAGCTGCTAGACTATGACAATAAAGTAAGATTCCCAGTTCACCCAGGACTGCAAAGCTTATAGAAAAGAAGGTGAACCGATTTTATTGCTTAAATACCAAATCTGAGAACCAAATGAGGTTCCAGCACCCGTGAAAATTTTTTTTTTTTAAAGAGTTTTTATTTAGGGCGCCTGGGTAGCTCAGTGTCTGTCTTCGGCTCAGGTCCTGATCCCAGGGTCTTGGGATCAAGCCCCACATCAGGCTCCCTGCTTGGCGGGAAGTCTGCTTCTCCATCTCCCACTCCTCTTGCTTGTGTTCCCTCTCTCCCTGTCTCTCTGTCAAATGAATAAATACAATCTTAAAAAAAAAAGATTTTTTTTATTTATTCATGTGACACAGAAAGCATAAACAGGAGGAGTGGAAGGCAGATGGGGAGGGAGAAGCCAGCTCCCTGTTGAGGAGGGAGCTCAATACGGGCCTCGACTGCAGGACCCCAGGATCACAACCTGAGCAAAAAGCAGATGCTTAACTGACAGTCACCCAGGCATGCCATCTGCGAATTTTTGTTTATTTGTATAATATCGACCGAGACTATTTTGTTATAATATATACTTAAAATGTTATTTTAGCCATTTTTAAATGTACAGTTCGGTGGCATTAAGTACATTCACAATTATCACTGCATCTGTCTCTAGAACTTTTCATCATCCCAAACTGGAACTATCCCCATTCAACAATAACTATCCACCTCCTCTTCCCCTAGCCCCTGGTAACCACCATCTTCCTTTCTTTCTTTTATTTTTTAAAAAAGAATTATTTATTTATTTGAGAGAGAGAGAGAAAGAGAGAGAGACAGGGGTGGGGACAGAGGGAGAGAGAGAATCCAAGCAGACTCCACGTCCAGCATGCAGCCCAATGTGGGGCTCGATCTCATGACCCCCAGATCATGACCTGAGTTGAAATCAAGAGCCGGACACGTAACCAATTGAGCCACCCTGGTGCCCCATCATTCTCCTTTCTATGTCTATGAATTTGACTATTCCAGGCACCTCATGCGAGTGGTTTATTTCACTCAAGCATCTGGTTTATTTCACTTAGCATAGGGTTCTCGAGGTTCACTCATGTAGCGCGTGTCAGGATTTCATCTTTTAAGGCTGAATAATGTTCTCCAAGATGTATACCGTCCCGTTTTGTCTGCCCATTCATCTGTGGTTGAACATTTGTTCCTACCTTTTGGCCAGTGTGAATAAATGCGCTTGGACACTGGTATTAATCAAGATTTTGCAAAAGGTATAAATACAGCATCATGACTTCTAACTATGTGTAGACATGGCTGAAAGGTAAGTAGGTGTGCCCTATATCTTCATTTCACACCAAAGATTTGACATCACTTTCATATCCTCTACCCAAATTAAACAGTCACTCTCTCTAAAGATGAGTGGAGACTTCACAGGACAAAAGATGAAAAAAAAAAAAAAGAGGAGAAGGAGAAGAGGGAGAAAGAGGAGAGAATTTCTTGACATTTGCCTAAAATCATGGGAAATCTGGAGGTGCGATGCTTCAAATGCTGATCGTGCTGAGTCACAGAGCAGCAGCCCCTAGGGTTCCATCCTGACCCCAGACAGCCCAGGAGGCTTAAACACCATAAACAGGACTACTAGCTAGAGACCAGAGGCTTCTAATAGGTTGAGTCTATTCTAACAGAATTGACTATTGATTATTAGCACTTAAACAGACTTGGAGTGGCTTAGGGGGTCCTTGTTTTACCTACACCTTCTTACATTTAAGCCCTCTGATCTAAGTCATTATGGTTTGGAAAGAGAGGAAGAAAGACTCATTGCTGTTCCTCCCCAACCCCACCTCCTTCCCTTTTATTTACCCAGAGTCGGCTAGACTGCCTTCATAATTCTACCCAGAAGCTCTAAGAGGCTATTTCAGGATAAGTACTATAGTACTCTTGGGCGCGCTTTGGCAGCACACAGACCAATACTGGGCTGTTCTGAAGGGCCCATTTCTGGGCTTCAAGTTATCAAAGATTCCAGAAAACTCGGCTGAGGCCTGAGTGGGTGGTCCCACTGTGCTGTAACACACAGAACTGGATGATTATGCTAGCAACCACGCCAAAACCAGTATCAAGTTCACACATTTAACCTTTGCTCAGGAGACGCTTTTATTTTTATGATTTTAAATTCTAAAATGACTTCAGAATTCTACAGTTGCTGCAAGTATGATCTGAAGAGCTTTTGCTTTCCTGGGCCACTGGAGGAAAGCTGCTGGCATGGTGCTCCCCCACCCTGACCCCAAGGTGGACAGCGGCCACTCGAGGATCCATCCTTGAACACAGACAAGGATGTGTGTGGGAGAGCTCCGAGGCAGGTGAAGATCCTTGAAGCAGCTGAAGAGCCAATGAGCGTGTGACTGTCACCATGACCTGGTTTTACCTCCAGCCTATGGGAATATGATTGGCATCTCCAAAGGATCTCCAACTGAATTTCTCTCCAATCCCACTTTTTTTTTTTTTTTTTTAAGATTTTATATATTTATTTGTCAGAGAGAGCAGAAGCACGGAGAGCTGCAGGCCGAACAGGCAGAGCAGGCCGAGGGAGAAGCAGGCTCCCTGCTGAACAAGGAGCCTGATGTGGGACTCGATCCCAGGACCCTGGGATCATGACCTGAGCTGAAGGCAGAGGCTTAACCAACTGAGCCACCCAGGCGTCCCTCCAATCCCACTTTCTCTCAAACTCCGCATCAGCCGTACAGCCATTAATTTGCCAGCGTAGAAACTTCCAACAGTTCCCTTTTGTTAAAATCTTCCCAGATGAAGCTGCAATGGTTGGTGGCACTTAAAGTCTGCATGGCAGGGCCCCCAACGACTCTGGCTGCGTGTGCCTGCTGCTTAAACCTTGTTCTCCCACTAACCCGCTGTTTGGCCTTGGGCAAGTCACTACATCTCTACGAGTCTCAGTTTCCCCATCTGTAAGTGGGGAGGCTATTAGGGCCTACCTCGCGAAACTTCTGTTGGGATTTAACGAGTTAGGATACGTAAAGCACTGAGAATAGTGCAAGCACACACCTAAGCGTTACCCTACTCAGGCAGCCTGAAAGACACACCACTCCACTCCCCAAATACCCTCTCTGGGCTCTTCCTCTCTACGAATTGCCCAGCACCAACCTCTCGGTTCAGGCCCTACTCATCCTTCCAAGTCCAGCTCAAATCTTATCGCCCTCACCGGCCCCTCCTGCTTCCTGGAAGAAAGGAGTCTTGTCTTCCTCTGAAAGGCCAATGCACGTGTCTCCTGCTGTTTTATGGTATGGTTGCTATAATCATGCCTTAAATAAGACAGAAAACAAAAGGGCTGTGCATGTTGTAAAGCGCCGCGCAGACGCTGATTCCAACAATAATGGCGTCCTCTTATCTCCACCACAGTCCGGGAGCTGCATGAGCGCAGGGATCATGTTTGTTATCTTTCTTTCTCCCATAGTGCTTCACACAATAAGACTGTGAGGGAACTTTTTCAGTGCAGGAATAAATGATTAATACCGTAGAAGAGTCAGTGTCCCAGATGGGTAGGTCACTGAGGGACTGGGAAACTTGAGACAAACACCCTGAGGGGAGGAAGAGGAGCATTTTCAGACCATGGGTATTTTTCAGGTACAGTGGTCGTATTCATTGTGGTGGGCCTATGCCAGCGCGTGGGTAAGTGAGGAGGACAGTCAGCATCTTAAAAAGCTTCTTCTGGGCCTCGTTTCGATTCAGATCAGGGAAGTGCTCCAGGCTCTGCTTCCTTCTTTCTGGGTCAAACCCTCTCTCTCCCACCTAGCTTTCCTGCTCCGTCAGTTTCACGCTCTGTCAGTTACAGTTCTTAGTTGCAAGCAAAAGAAACTAACTTTGTCCCACTGGACCAAAAGAAAATTTACTGACAGTCTGGTGGGGGCTTGAAGAACCAAGAAAGCTAGAGTCAAAGCTTGAAAAAGAACTGCAGAGGTGAGCTGTGGGGACCTCAGCAGCCGCCTCACCACAGGAAAAGCCTCGTTACAGGCACAACCGCAGCTGTGTTCCTCACATCCTTGAGCGCCGACCACATCAAAGTCCAGGAGAGAAAGACCAGCTAGCCAGGTGGGTCCCATGTCATGCCACGCTGCACCGGAGCGGGGGGGCAGGGGAGTGGAGGATCTGGCCCTTTGGCTTGTCAAGGGAAGCAAGCACCATGTCTTATGAGAGGTACACACAGAGAGGCAAACTTAATTACCTGGAAAAAAAAAAAAAACTGGGGAAAAGAACTGTTGGAAAAGGAAATTGGATGCTGACTGCTAATTACCAAAAACTGCCACCACGCCATGCTTCCGAGGCTGTGTCTTGATTCTCCTTTCCAATTTTGCCCACCCAGATGGACAACGCCCCTGGAAAGCACTCTGGTGTTTTGATTCTGCTTCTCTCTCGAGAGACGTTCTTGGTGGCATGTGCCGCTGCCTGCAGTTCCCCACGCTACTGGGATGCCCAAGCCCAGGTCCTCCAGACTTTCAGGCACGGCAGATAATCTATTTCTTTACTGCTGAAGATACTCGTTGTGTTTTCTGCTACCGCTGAAATCATCCTACCTGATACAGCCTTCCAGCCACTAGTCTACACACGAGGCACACTCCGAGATGCCACTGCCATCATCCAACCTCGGAACGTGAGCCCAGAGGGAAACTTCCCCACCCAAAAAAGAAGGCTTTCTGCAGCTGCATGGTTCACACATGTCTTAGGCCAGCCCCCCTACTCCTTATCCTTTGTCTTTTTTGGATAAGCATCATGTAATTTGGGACCACAGATATTGAGTAATTACCATAGCAATGATTAGGGATTCACTTCAGGAATAAGGAAATATAATTATAGTCCCCTGGCAGCTTGTTTCCATGACAACAGGGGCAATTGCAATTGATCAGCAGTTTTCTAGTTCTAAACAGATCCGTGAGTCTCATTCAAATGAAATGCTAAAGAGCAATTAAGTGCCAGCGGCAGACATCGCTGGAAGGGACTGGAGTCCGATCCTCCTCCATGCCACGTCCTGGAGGCGCACCCGGACTTTGGCATCCTGTGAAAATCTACAGCGCTCCACAGCTCTGGAGCACCAATCCCCTACTAAGCACAAGAGAAATGGGACAGGGCGAAAGAATTCCAGGAAGAGGAGGGAATTTTGGAATCTTGAAACAAACCGTCTTGGAACTGGAAGTCAAAGGATCATTTTCTCCAGCACGTGAACTCTGTCCTGGGTCTCCCTCGCAGAGGACAGCTGTCTAACCTGCCATCAAGTTCTGTAAGGACTCCACTTGCAGTCTGTTCCACACCTCAGTGGCTCCACCTGAAGAAAGACCTTTTCAGAAACCATTTCGGAATCAATTTAGTCTTGCTCTGGGCTCTGGAAATAGAAAACTAGTAGCTACCCCCTCCTTATCTCGGTAATAATATTACCCAGTATTTGTAAAGTGCTATTTAATGGCAGATAGTGGAATGTCACGTGTGGTTTTTGTGGTCCTCATGATAAGCCGGGAAGAGAGCATATCCATTTCACAGCTGAAGGAGCCGGCTTGGTCAAGATCACACAGCACAGGAATGAAAGCAACGTGTGCGCAAGAGACCATGACTCCCTCCCTGCTGCTCTCCCACACGCTGTGTCACCATGACTAGAGATCCTTCACCCTCCATCCCCTGTAGACTTGCTGGGCCCAGCTCCATTCGTTCTCCAGCTTAGCCCCTAGATGTCATTCACTGAGTGGTCTTGTCCCTCTTTTCTAGTCCCTGTTCAATCAGCACATCACAGGTTCCTAAGGGTAGAGTATAACTGCTCAAGTCACTAAGTCTTTTATTTATTTTTTATTAACATATAATGTATTATTTGTTTCAGGGGTACAGGTCTGTGAATCCTCAGTCTTACATAATTCACAGCACTCACCATAGCACATACCCTCCCCAATGTCTATCACCCAGTCACCCTATCCCTCCCACCTCCCTCCCTTCCAGCAACCCTCAGTTTGTTTCCTGAGATTAAGAGTCTCTTATGGTTTGTCTCCCTGTCTGGTTTCATCTTGTTTCATTTTCCCCCTTCCCCTATGATCTTCTATCTTGCTTCTCAAATTCCTCATATCAGTGAGATCATACGATACTTGTCTTTCTCTGATTGACTTATTTCGCTTAGCATAATACCCTCTAGTTCCATCCATGTCATTGCAAATGGCAAGATTTTGTTTTTTGATGGGTACATAATATTCCATTGTGTATATATACACCACATCTTCTTTATCCATCCATCTGCTGATGGACATCTAGGTTCTTTCCATAGTTTGGCTATTGTGGACATTGCTGCTATAAACATTGGGGTGCACATGCCCCTTCAGATCACTACATTTCTATCTTTAGGGTAAATACCCCGTGGTGCAATTGCTGGGTCATAGGGTAGCTCTATTTTCAACTTTCTGAGGACCCTCCACACTGTTCTTCAGAGTGGCTGCACAAGCTTGCATTCCCACCAAGAGTGTAGGAGGGTTCCCCTTTCTCTGCCTCCTCACCAACACCTGTCATTTCCTGACTTGTTAATGTCAGCCATTCTGTCTCGGTGTGAGGTGGTGTCTCATGGAGGTTTGGTTTGTATTTCCTTGATGCCGAGTGACGCTGAGCAGTTTTTCATGTGTCTGTTGGCCATCTGGATGTCTTCTTTGCAGAAATGTCTGTTCATGTCTTCTGCCCATTTCTTGATTGGATTATTTGTTCTTTGGGTGTTGAGTTCGATAAGTTCTTTATAGATTTTGGATATTAGCCCTTTATCTGATATATCATTTGCAAGTATCTTCTCCCATTCTGTTGGTTGTCTTTTGGTTTTGTTGGTTGTTTCCTCTGCAAAAGCTTTTTATCTTGATGAAGTTTCAATAGTTCTTTTTTGCCCTTGCTTCCCTTGCCTTTGGCGATATTTCTAGGAAGAAGGTGCTGTGGCTGAGGTAGAAGAGGCTGCTGCCTCACTCAATCTATTCTGACTTCACCTTCTGAAAAGCAGCAAGGCTGAATGATCTAAGGTACCACACGGGGACCAGAGAGCCTGAGCTCCATGGCAATCTCACTGACGACATGCTGTCTTATTACACTGTGTAATTCTCCTTTCCCAGTGGGCCAGGGGACAGTGAAACTCTACCATGGTGGGAAACTAAAGGATGAGGTAGATGAACACTGAACATACAGTGGAAAGAGTCAGCATGGCAAAAAAGAGCAGTGTTTGTACATTCGGTGCTATGTGCCAGGCACAGCTGCAGAAGCCGGAAATACAGTGAACAGCCATGTAGGCCTGCCCTTATGGAAAGGTAAACCACGAGAACAATGGCAAGGAGGCCTGATCCAGGCTGAGGGGGCCAGAGTAAGCTACTCACTGAGGAAGGCATATTTGTGCAGAAAAATAAGGATAGAGGTAATGAGCTGGGAGCAAGTAGAGATGGGGGATGGGGTTGTTCCAGACAAAAGGGCGGCTACACGCACAATCAGCTGACTTGGAGTCTAGTCACACTTCTAAGACTAACAGCACCCCACTGTGATCTCTTCAATAGTCTGTGTCCCCATTTGTAAAGTGAAGGTATTGATCAGGACTAAAAATTACATTAGACTTTTAACATTGCTGTGTGTGTGTGTGTGTGTGTGTGTGTGTGTGTGTGTGTGTGTGATACTACTGAATAAGGGTATCAGTAGAAAGTAAGATTTATATTTCCGTGTGTGTGTATGTGTGTGTGTGTGTGTGTGTGTGTGTGTGTGTGTGCGCAGAGGGGCTGCATGGGGGTCAATCACAGGCAATTTTTCTTTTTACAGTACAGATGTCTTTTTTTTTTAATAAGCATCTATCCTGCCATGAATTCAAAGAAATGGATTTCAACAACTCAGGTTTCTTTCCATTTGTTCTTAAAAAGTGTGCTTTTCTGGATGGAGCAGGCTGGCACTTGAACCCAAGGAACTTTCTCTTTTGCTTCCTTCTTTTCCTGATCATTTTCCCTCAAACGTTTCAGGAAGCTATCTTGGCTGTTAGAGGGCTTAACGTGCGCAATATATATACATGAATTCTCTTGGCAAGAATCTTGTCCAACAGGACCTACAGCATTCTGGGCAATGTTGTAGACTCTAACACTTTTGTCAGGGTAACGTGTGCGGAAGTCCTTTTTGACAGATCCCATACCCTTGATGTCTCTAATATCACCTACCTATAGATTCACACGTGTGTGGCCAAAGGAACAACTCTATGTTTCCTAAAAGGCACAGACAACAATTTCCAATAGGCAGTCTCAAGCATGACCCGCAGTTCCTCCCCCGTCCTCTGTCCCTTCAAGACAACTGCTTCCCTCAGTGGCGGGCCCTCAAGCAAATAGGCACCGCTGTTCCTCCCAACCAGCCTGCCCTATTGGACAATGATGTCCTGACACAAAATTATCATTTTCTGCTCTGCCCCACATTTCTACCTCCTATTTGGGGGATTTAGGAGAAGAGAATAAACCCTGAATCTCCCCTGCTAATATGAACTTATCATCTCAGCCAGACAGGACCTCATCAATGCCACATTCATTACTTTAAAACAAAGTCTTTTTTGAGATATAATTCACATGTCATAAAAATTCAACCTTTCAAAAGGATACATTTCAATGATTTTTAGTCTATTCAAAGAACTGGGCAATTATCACCACCACCTAAGTTTAGTTTTTATCATTCCCCAAAGAAACTCCATACCCATTAAGAGTCACCCCCCAACCCACCCCATGCCTGGCAACCACTAATGTTTCTGTCTCCATCAATTTGCCTATTTGAGTCATTCATATAAATGGACTCATACATTAGGTGGTGTTTTCTAACTTCCTTCTTTCACTTAGCATGTTTTCAAAGTTTATCCATATCATACCATGTATCAGTATTTCATTTTTTTTTTTTTAAAGATTTTATTTATTTATTTGACAGAGTTCACAAGTAGACAGAGAGGCAGGCAGAGAGAGAGAGAGGGAAGCAGGCTCCCCGCCGAGCAGAGAGCCCGATGTGGGACTCGATCCCAGGAACCCGAGATCATGACCCGAGCCGAAGGCAGCGGCTTAACCCACTGAGCCACCCAGGCGCCCAGTATTTCATTTTTTTATTCCCACATAATATTCCATTGTATAGATATACAACTCATTGTATTTATCCATTCATCTTCTTTTTTTTAAAGTTGGCATGGATGCCATCGTGGGGCTGGCACTCAAGACCCCAAGATCAAAAGTCACATGCTCTACCCACTGAGCCAGCCAGGCACCTCAATCCATTCATCTTTTGATGGACTTTTGGATTGTTTCAACTCTTTGGCTATTATGAATAATGCTGCTATGAACATTTATGTACAAGTTTTTGTGTAGACATGCATTTTCATTTTTCTTGGGTGTATTTCTAGGATTGGAATTGCTGCATCATATGCTAATTCTATGTTTAACTTTCTGAGAACTGTCAAACAATGGCTGTACCATTTTACATTACTATCAACAATGTATGAGGATTCCAATTTCTCTACATTCTCAACAACACATGTTACTACCTGTCTTTTTTTATTATAGCCTTCCTAATGGCCATGAAGTGATATCTCATTGTGCATTTGATCTGCATCTTCCAGATAATTAATGATGTTGAACACGTATATTTTCATATGTTAATGGACGTTTTAATATCTTCTTTGGAGACGTGTATTCGAATAGTTTATTCAGGGGTGCCTGGGTGGCTCAGTGGGTTAAGCCGCTGCCTTCGGCTCAGGTCATGATCTCAGGGTCCTGGGATCAAGCCCCGCATCAGGATCTCTGCTCAGGGGGAGCCTGCTTCCCTTCCTCTCTCTCTGCCTGCCTCTCTGCCTACTTGTGATCTCTCTCTCTCTGTCAAATAAATAAATAAAATCTTTCAAAAAAAAAAAAAAAGAAACCACTACTTAAAAAAAAATAGTTTATTCATTTAAAATTGTTTTGGTCGTCTTATTACTGAATTACAAGAGTTCTTTACCTATTCTGAATATGTCTTTTATCAGATGTATGATTTGCAGGGCACCTAGGTGGCTCAGTTGGTTAAGCGTCTGCCTTTGGCTCAAGTCATGATCCCAGGGTCCTGGGATCGAGCCCCACATCAGGCTCCCTGCTCAGCAAGGGGGCTGCTTCTCCCTCTTCCCTTGCCTGCTGATCCTCCTGCTTGCGTTCTCTTTCTCCAATAAATAAATAAAATATTTTTTTTAAAAAAGATGTGATTTGCAAGTGGTTCCTTCCATTCTGCGGATGGTCTTTTCATTTTCTTGATGGCATTATTTGCAGCACTAAAGCTGGTTTTAATGAAGTCCAATTTACCAATTTTTTTCTTTTATCACCTGTGGTTTTGGAACCTAAGCAATCACTATCTAATCATGAAGATTGACTCCTTTGTTTTCGTTTAAGAATTTTATAGTTTTAGCTTTTACATTTAGGTCTGTAATCGATTTTGGATTCACTTTTGTGAATGGTTTAAGAAAGGAGCCCAACTTCATTCTGTGGCATGTGGCCATTCAACTGTCCCAGCACCATTTGTTAAAAAAACTATTCTTTACCCATTGAATCGCTTGGCACATGTGGTGACAACCCACTGACCACAAATGTGAGAGTTTACATTTGTACTCTCATTTAAATTCCATTGATCTACATATCCTTATGCCAGTCCCACACTATATAGGCTACTATAGCTTTGTAGTAAGTTTTAAACTTGAGAAGTGTGAGCCCTCCAAGATTGTTTTGGTTATTTTGGGTCCCTTGCATTCCTATATGAATTTTAGAACTGCTAGCCAGTTTTTAGTAAAAAAGTCAGTTGCGACTGTGATAGGAATTGCACTGAATCTGTACCTCAATGGGGGGTACTGCCATCTCAACAATATTAAGTTTTCCAGTCCATGAATGGGAATGTCTTTCCATCTATTTAGATCTTTTTAAATTCTCTCAATGGTATTTTGTCATTTTCAGTGTAAAAATCTTGTGTTTCTTTTATTTTTTTAAGTTGATTTTCTTTTTAGTGCTCTGTACACCCAACATGGGGCTCGAGCTAACAACGCTGAAATCAAGACCTGCATGCTCTTCTGACTGAGCCAGCCGGGCACCCCTTGTGTTTCTTTTATTTAATTTATTACTAAGTATTTTATTCCTTTTGATGCTATTGTAAATGGAACTGTTTTCCTAAGTTCATTTTCAGATTGTTCATTGCTAGTGTACTGAAATACAAGTGATACACAAAAAAAATCCAATCTTGTATCCTGCAACTTTGTTCAACCTTGTTTTTTAGCCTAGTAGGTTTCTTGTGGATTCCTTAGGATTTTCTAGGTATAAGACCACAGTATCTGCAAATAGTTTTACTTCTTCTTTTCTTTTCTTTTTAAGATTTTCTCTTTATTTTGAGAGAGAGAGTGTGTGTGTGAACAGGGGAAGGGACCAAGGAAGAGAGAGAATCTCAAGCAGACTCCACAATGAGCACAGAGCCTAATGAGGGACTTGATCCCATGACACTGAGATCATGACCTGAGCTGAAATTATGAGCTGAACTCTTAACCAACTGAGCAACCAAGGTGTCCCTTGGTCCCTGTCTTTTATTTCCTTTTCTTGCTTAATTATTCTAGCTATAATCTACAGTACAATACTGAATGGACATCCTTTTCTTGTTCCTGATCCTTCTTTTACCATTGAGTATGATACCAGCTGTGAACTTTTTGTAGCTGTCCTTTTTTAAGTTAAAGAGGTTCCATGTTAGTCCAAGTTTTGAGAGTTTGGATCATTTGTCAGATGCTTTTTCTGCATCTATTGGGATGATCATGTGGTCTATGCCCTTTATTTTATTAATATGGTCTATTACATTGATTTTGTATGTTAAACTAACCTTGCTCTCTGGGGGTAAATCCTGCTTGATCATAGTATAGAATCCTTTTTATGTGTTGCTGGATTCAGTTTGGTAGGATTTTGTTGAGGTTTTTATGTCTATATTCATAGATATTGGCCTGTAGTTTTCTTTTTCATGATCCTAATACCACAACCAGGTAAAAGGATCATGAAAGGAAAGTTCCCTCCCTTTCTATTTGCCACATTCATCCTTACATGTAAAGTCTGCTCATGCCCATCAGCCATTCCAAGTCCTGTTCATCACTTGGAGCCAATCCAAGGCCTCTTCATGCCCAAACCCTTTCTTGACTGTTCCAGTCCCAGAGTGAACGCAGCCTCCCCGATGCCCCTTCAGTTCTTAATGTGCTTACAGGTGGCATTTACTATAAGGAGCTAGAGCTGAAATGACGTAGTAAATGCTGGGTGTAGGAAAGAAACTGGAAACAGGACAGGTGGAGTCCTAATGAGTAGCAGAGCCTCGGGAAGGCAGCTAAGGCAGGAAGACACCTGAGTCTGGTGACCCAGGACCAGTAGAACAACTCATGGCCATGTGACTAGCTTTCCAATAAGGCCACAGCCTCTTGAGAGGCAGAATAGTAGATGGTTAAGAATGAACTCTTTACTGCTTAAATACTTGCTTCAGCAGCTTACCAGCAAGTCATTCTCTAGACTTGGTTTTCTTACCTTTGAAATGGCAATAGTGTCATGAACAAGACAAGAATGCCCACTCTTATCACTTTTATTCAGCATGGTACTGAAAGTCTCAGCCACAGCAATTAGACAGGAAAAAGAAACAGAAGGCATTCAAATTGGAAAGGAAGAAGTAAAACTCTATTTGCGGACATAATTTTACATATGGAAAACCCTAAATAAGCCACCAAAAAAACTGTTAGAACTAATAAATGAATTCAGTAAAGTTTCAGGATACAAATCAATATATAAAAATCTGTTGCATAGGGGCGCCTAGGTGGCTCAGTGGGTTAAGCCTCTGCCTTCAGCTCAGGTCATGATCTCAGGGTCCTGGGATCGAGCCCCACATAGGGCTCTCTGCTCAGCGGGGAGCCTGCTTTCCCCCTCTCTCTGCCTGCCTCTCTGCCTACTTGTGATGTCTCTTTCTCTGTCAAATAAATAAGTAAAATCTTTTTAAAAAAATCTGTTGCATTTTTATACACTAACAATGAACTATTGGAAAGAGAATTAAGAGAACAATCCCATTTACAATTGCATCAAAAAAAAGACACCAAGGAATATATTTGTTTTAAAGATTTATTTATCCATTTGAGATAGAGAGAGCACACAGAGGGAGAAGAAGAGGGAAAAGCAGACTCCCCATTGAGCAGGGAGCCTGATACAGGGCTCGATCCCAGGACCCCAAGATCATGACCTGAGCAGAAAGCAGATGCCCAATGACTGAGTCACCCATGCATGCAC
This sequence comes from Enhydra lutris kenyoni, assembly GCF_002288905.1. Lineage (NCBI taxonomy): Eukaryota > Metazoa > Chordata > Mammalia > Carnivora > Mustelidae > Enhydra > Enhydra lutris. Next base: position 23,650,421 of record NW_019154105.1, read on the forward strand.
CTTTCCCCCAGGAATAAATTTAACCAAGGAGGTGAAAGATCTGTACACTGAAAATAATAAGACACTGATAAAAGAAATTGAAGAGGACATAAACATAATGATATTCTGTGCTCATGGATTGGAAGAATTGTTAAAATGTCCATACTACCCAAACCTACAGATTCAATGCAATCCCTATCAAAATTCCAATGGCATTTTTCAAAGAAATAGAACAAACATTCCTAAATGTTATATGGAACCACAAAAGATCCCAAATAGCCCAAACAATCTTGAGAAACAAGAACAAAGTTGTAGGTATCACAACCCCTGATTTCAAATTACATTATAAAACTACAGTAATCAAAACAGTAAGGTATCAGCATAAAAACAGATATATGGATCAATGGTATAGCCCGGAAAGCCCAGAAATAAATATCTACATAAATGGTCAATTAATTTACAACAAAGGAGGCAAGAATATACAATGGGAGAAGGATGGTCTCTTCAATAAATGGTATAGGGAAAACTGGACAGCCACATCCAAAAGAATGAAATTAGACTACTCTCTTATACCATGTACAAAATAACTCAGAATGGATTAAAGACTTTAATGTAAGACCTGAAACCATAAAAGTAGAAGAAAACACAGGCACTAAGCTCACTGACAGCAGTCTTGGTGGTGATTTTTTAGTTCTGACTCCAAAGGTAAGCGCAACAAAAACAAAAATCAAGACATGGGACTATATCAAACTAAAAAGCTCCTGCACAGCAAAGGTAACCATCAACAATATGAAAGAGCAGCCTACTAGCTGAGGGAAGATATTTATAAATCATATATCCGAAAAGGGGTTAATATCCAAAATATATAAAGAACTCATACAACTCAATAACAAAAAAACAGTCTGATTAAAAGAATTGGCAGAGGATCTGAACATGTTTCTGAAGAAGACATACAGGTGGCCATCAGGCACAGAAAAAGATGCTCACCAACACTAATCAGAGAAATGCAAATCAATACTACAATGAAGTATGAATGTTAGAATGGCCATCACCAAAAAGATAAGAAATAACAAGTGTTGGCAAGGATGTGGAGAAAAGGGAAACCCTCATGCACTGTTGGTCAAAACACAAATTGGTGTAGCCACCACGGAAAACAGTATAGAGGTTCCTCAAAAATTTAAAAAAAGAACTAACATGTGGTCCAGCAATTCTACTACTGGCATTTTTTTTTTTTTTTAATTTCTAAAAAGGATTTTTTTTAATTTATTTGAGAGAGAGAAAGAGTGAGCATGAGTGGGGGGCAGAGGCAGAGGGAGCAGGAGAAGCAGACTCCCCACTGAGCAGAGAGCCCAATGTGGGGCTCCATCCCAGGACCCTGGGATCACGACCTGAGCCGAAGGCAGATAGATGCTTAACAAACTGAACCACCCAGGCACCCCCGCAACTGGTATTTATCTGAAGAAAACAAAAACACTAATTTGAAAAGATATATGCACCCTTGTTCACTGCAGTATTATCTACATGAGCCAAGATATAGAAACAACCTAAATGTTCATCAATGAATGAATGAAGATGATGTTACACACACACATAAACACACACACACGAACACTATTCAGCCATAAGAATGAAATCTTGCCATTTGTGATAATGGACAGACTTGAGGGTATTACACTAAGTCAGAGAAAGACAAATACCATATGATCTCACTTATATGTGACATCTAAAAACTGAAAGAAACAAACATGAAGAACAAAACTAATGAATACAGAAACAGACTGATGGTTGCCAGAAGGGAGGGGTTGAAGGATGGGTGAACTGGGTGAAGGGATACAAATTTCCAGCTATAAAATAGTCATGGGGATGTAACATACAGCATGGTGACTATAGTTAATAATACTATTATTTGTATTGTACTGGATATATCGTTCTACGTATTGCACATATTATTTGTATTATATATTTGAAAGATGCTAAGAGGATAAATCTTAAAATTTCTCATCACAAGAGAAAAATTTTTTTGTAACTTTGTATGGTGACAGATGGTAACAAGACCTATTGTGGTGGTCATCTTACAGTAGATATAAATACTGAATCATTACGTTGTACACCTGAAACTAATATGGCATATGTCCATTATACATCAATTTTCTTAATCTCAATTTTTGAGAGAAATGGGGATGATAATGTCAATCGCAGAGCATGTGAACATTATGAGTCACCTATGCAAAACACGTTGCATTAAGTTCAATAAGTGGTAGCTTTAATATATGCCATTGGATATTCCCTGTGAAAAAAAGGTTTGTGGTTAAAGGAGTCCTGGAAATGTTCCATACTACATCCCCCTTCTCAAGAGATTTCCAGGGCACATCAGCATAGTAAAAGGACTGAAAAGTCTGATGTAAAAGACCCTATTTGTTTTGGCTAAGAATTTCCCAAACCTATTTGCCAAGCTAACCCTCTCCCTCTTTTTAAATTAAGCACATTTTGGGAAACACAATTTTCATTGTATTTAATAAATAAAGGAAGTCACATTAAATTGTTAAAAACTGAACATGTTTTACTATTTTGCTTTCCCCTCAGGCAGGTATAATTTAAAAGCAGCAGGCCTAGGAGAAATCAAGGCTTCTAACCTAGAGAAAGAACAGTATGCTTTAAGAGCCTGAAGGAAATGAGAAATTTCAGGCGGAAGGAACAGATCAATAATGAGCTATTTTTGGCCATGGAGACATTTCTAGAATTACAGATTCTTGGAGTTTGACAGCATGTTAAAGTTCAGCTTCTTTAAATTCTCACCCAGTGCAGAATTTCCCCTTCATCAGTCCAAACCCCTGCTGGCACATACCCAGCCTCCCCAGTTTTAGACAGCTCCAGAATTTAGGAAATTCTCCCTCACCCTGGGCTGAAATTTGCCTCCTTGGAACCTCTACCGAAGACCATGCTAGCAGAATTTCAAGGATTGTGTTTTAGTGAGAGCTGTCCATTTTGGAGATACCAAACAAAATGCACAGAAACTTTGTGAATCATTACACAATCTAAAATAACATGATTATTAATTGAGCAGTAAACTGAAATTAAAAATTGTTGGAAACATGTTAATTATACTTCAGTTAAAAAAAAGAAGTGTTGGAAACAACATCTTTCATTTTCTCCATCTGTGAAGGGGACAAATAATCAGAAATTCAGCTATAGAGTAAGCAAGGTAAGCAATGATATAGTAGTTACTTTGCAGGTGGAGTTATTTTGCAATTGTCATTTTCTGAGAAGAAAAGGGGAATGTATATTTTAAATGACTCCCGTTTTCTTGTCTTTTTAATTTAAAAAATATTTAAAGAGACATTTTATTTTTTTTATTTTTTTTAAAGATTTTATTTATTTTATTTGACAGACAGAGATCACAAGTAGGCAGAGAGGCAGGCAGAGAGAGAGGTGGAGGCATGCTTCCTGCGGAGCAGAGAGCCTGAGGCGGGGCTCGATCCCAGGACCCCGGGATCATGACCTTAGCCAAAGGCAGAGGCTTAACCCACTGAGCCACCCAGGCGCCCCTAAAGAGACATTTTAAAAAACTCTTCACCCAAAGCTTATCCTTCTAGCTTCCTTTATTATAAAAAACAACTGTTAAATAGTTAAAATATAGTGTATGTCTCATAAACATAAGTTTATCAGCAAAGGCCAGTAATAAGAACAGGGGACTTTACCTCTGTTTGCACCAATATGGAATTCCAAGGCTTTGTACAACTGAAAACCTAAGGAAAACTCCAAGAGGGTAGATGGAATAGAACTTAAATGGGAGGAGAATCCCCCAGGATCCAGGCTCTTCTAAAAGTCCCAGATCACTCAGTAAGAAATCAGGGACTTGGCAAAACCATAAAAAGGGCAGGCTGTGTTTTCACAGAACAGTCCTTCTAAAGGAGAACTTTCTAGACTCAACCTCACTTTGCATTAAACTACTAGTTGGTTACACTTTAGCACTTACACCTCATTCTGACACTGTGAGGCAAAAAAGGTTCACATTCCTGTTTTACAGCTGAAGGAATGGAAGTAAAACCAAAACATTCATACTGAACAACACTCAAGCATATATCAGCACATACTGCCTTTGTGACAAATGGATGAGTTCAGTGCTAGCTGTGTTCTCCTTTCAGTGAAATAATTTCCTTCAGTTAAACGTAATAGTGTTCCTACTAAAGAGAATAGAAAACAAATACAGGCCTGTCGAGGAAAAGGTCAATATTGTTGGGACCTACAAATGCTGTCACTGAGCATTACCCTGCTTGCCTAGGACTTTTCTAAGTTGTGCTCAACCGTAGTGTCTATTAGAATTTACTCACTGACATACCACCTGGAGGATGTTTTTGTTCTTGTCTGTCTTTGAGTCACAGCAGAAATATCACAGCCCACATCATCCATTCCTTCCACGTGTATTAGGGCAACTGGTGCGGTGCCCAGCACTCACGGGAAACATTTTTTGAGCACCTAATGCGAGGTTGAATAAAACCTGGTTGGTCCCTGACTTCTGGAACAGGCAGTCAAATGAGAGCGGGACAGGCAAATCTATAATTTCCATAGAAAGTGACAAGTCCTTTGCTAGAGCCAGGCATGTGATGCTCGGGGACTGCCCGCAAGGGTAAAGGAAGCAGAGGAGGGAATGGGAAAAGGCTTCTCAGTGGAGCTGACATCGAAGCTGCCAGGAGCAGAGTTTAACCATCTCTCACTCCGACTTCAATTCCCAGCACCCAGGTGAGAAAGGACCTGATGACCCTGCTTTTCTAAGTTCCTGACGCTGTCATGGCCAGATTTCTGTGCCTGGGCCCTACAGAGGGAAGAGAGGGGGGAAGGGGAAGCTGAAGAAGGGAGGGAGGGGGAGAGGGAAAGAGAAACGGGAGCGGTGAGGAAGAAGGTCGGGGAGAGATGGAGAAATCGAGAAATCAAAGAGCAGGGGCGCCTGGGTGGCTCCGTGGTTTCGGCTCAGGGGGGTGATCCTGGGGTCGCTGGTGGGATGGAGCCCCCAGCGGGTTTCACACACAGCTGGACACTGCTTGCCATCCTGTCTCTCCCTCTCCCTCTGCCCCTCCCCCTGCTTGCACGCCCACGCTCATGCTCTCTCTCTCTCAAATAAATCAATCTTTAAAGAAAAGAAAAAGAAAACAAAGAGCAGAAGTTAAAACTTCATGACAGGTTCCAGAAGTTGCTTGAGAGGGCCAGCGGTACGAAGGGCGGCCGCCCCGTGCCTGAGCAGTCCGCGTGCTCCGCGTGCACGCACAGTGGAATCCCCGACCACCCTCTCGCTTCGCCGAGCAACAGGCCGCGGGGACGCAGTCTCCTTCTACCCACGTGAACTTTTGAGCCAAAAGTTCACCCAACCAGTGGGGTGCTGCCTCTCCCACGGCTGAGGGCAGCAAAATGAAGGTGCAGATCCCCGTGCTCTCCCGGAAAACGAGGCCAGACTCTCGGCCATTCCCCCACGGGGCCCCCTCCACAGAGAACGCACGAAGAGCCCCAAGTCTCCCGCCTTCCCAGAGACGCGGCACACCTGGGATTCCGCCCGTGCCTCCTCTGGATCCCGTTCCCGACATGGGACTCTGCCAAAGACCTGGGGCGGGGAGCGGGGAAAGTATCCACTGTTACCTTAGGTTGTCTTCTAGGGTCTCCTCATCTGAAGAGAGGGTCCCATTGCTGACTCTCCTGGGAGAGCGACTCTTATCCCCTGCAGATGCCTCCTGGGACGACGAAGGGTCTTTCTTTTTCCTTCGGCCAAACAACTTCTTAAAAGGCTGGAATTTGCCTCCTTTCTTCTTGTCTGCGGATTACAAGACAAACACCCGCTGCAGTTTGCCAGGGCTGTACCTCTGGGCCTGAGAGCAAATTAGCACGGAGCCGCCTCCGGCCAAGGGAGCTGGGGCAAAGGGCGGCCATCGGAGTGAATGAGCGACCAAGCCCTGTGCCAGGAATGTCAGGGCCAGCCCCTGGCTGGGCAAAGTCAGGCACAGACACACCAACGGCACAGTAAGTCTCCTGCCACCGCGCTCCCGAGAAGCACCTGGGGGGGGGGGGGGGGGACACGGTGGGGTCCCGAGGTTCACGGTGGCCGCACAGCAGCCCCCGCACGTGCCGCACAAGGGTGGCGTCTGCGTTAACAAAGCAGATGATCAGTGCCCTTCTCCACAGAAGCTGAGAAAAAAACGTGAGTCAGACACTTAAAAAAAATTTATCTACCTTTATATATGTAACTTTCTGTGTGTGTGTGTGTGTGTGTGTGTTCGTTCTCCTGAGGATCACCCTGTTTTAGCTTTTGTAAGATACAGAAGATAACTGCTGACTCTTGGCATAAGCTTTGCCCTCAATTCCCTCCATCCCTATATATTTCCAGTTTCTTTCTCCTGCCTCCTTTCAAAATCTACTACGAAGACCCAGAGGGCTGCTATGAACGTCTTTCCATATATTTCTTCACTCGGCGGGACCCAGGCTCAGGGCCAGCATTGCCGACGGCTATCTTCCGTTACACCGTTCGCTTCCGCTTCTTCAGTCACAAATGCATCCACGTCGCTCCGCTCCTACCTCAGGGAAGAAAGCGGGTATCATCCTGCACTGGAAGAAGCATCTTTTCAGATCCTTCCTTTTCTTTAAGAAGTCATTTACCCAGTGGCCAATCTTTCTTTCTTAATTAATTATAGATTTATTTATTCACTTATTTATTTGAGAGAGAGAGAGAGAGAGCATGAGTGAGGAGCAGGCTTCCCATGAACAGGGAGCCCGATGTAGGGCTCGATCCCAGGACCCTGGGATCATGACCTGAGCCCAAGGCAGATGTTTAACCTGAGCCACTCGGGCACCAGCCCCACCTCCACTTTTTAAAAAACACTTAACCCTTACTATGCACCACTGCTTTAAAAACTTTCCAATTATTAATTCGGTTCACAATGACCCTATGCTATGAGGTCGACACTGTTAACATTCCCATATTACAGATGAGGAGCCTGAGGCACAGAGAGAGGGACTGTCTTGTCTATGTTATGGGAAATGTATCTTTGAAGCTGGGGACAGGAGCTCTGAGGGAAAAGAAGAGAGGAAAGCTCGCGAAGTGTATGGAAAAGTACCTGCACAAAACACACACGTATGGGTCTCCATCTGAGTATCAGAACCCCCGGACCTCTGCCGGCCAGAGTCTACAGAAAATTCTGGGTATAAAAATGCAGTTAAAGATGTGCAAGGTAACCATCTCATTCTTTCTGGTGATCTTCAGTTCTGGCCTTTCTGAGTCAGTCTGAAGTGCGGAAGAAGTAGTTTAAACTACTTGGCCCTGGGCTGTGATGTAAGACACAAAGAAAGCAGACAGAACAGCGACCAGTCACAAAAAGACAACAGCCTGCTGTGGGATCCTCACTGTAGGTGCAAACAGGCCTTCAAACTTCAGTGGTCTCTAAAACAACAATGGGCTCTATCACACTTCAGAGGCAAGGGCACTTGGTATATCAGATGCCTCCCATCCATAAGGCTTTGTGCTAAGGCATGCAGTCCTCAAACCAGACTTAAATTCTTTTCATTGTGTTTATTTTTTAACAGACAGTACCATGCTGTCTTGAGGATCAGAGCTTTGTAATATAGCCTGAACTCAGGCATTGTGATGCCCCCAGCTTGGTTTTCTTTTACAACATTCCTCTGGTGATTCGGAGTCATTTCTGGTTCCATCCAAATTTGATCATCTGTTGTTCCAGCTCTGTGAAAAACATCAATGGTATTTCGGTAGGGATTGCACTGAATGTATAGAGTGTTCTGGTTAGCACAGATATTTTCACAATATTTATTCTTCCAATCCATGAGCATGGGATTTTTTCCATCCCTTTGGTGTCTTTCTCCATTTCTTTCGTAAGTGTTCTGAAGTTTCAGAGTATAGATCCTTCACCTCTTTGGTTGGGCTTATTCCTGGGTATCTTGCAGTTTTTGGTGCAGTTGTAAATGGGATTGATTCCTTAATTTCTTTCTTCAGTCACATTGCTAGGGTATAGAAATGCAACTGATTTCTATGCATTGATTTTATATCCTACCATGTTAGCCAAACTGCGGAAGGAACCGAGATGTCCTTCAACAGATGAATGGATAAAAAAGATGTGGTTGCTCTATACAATGGAATATTACTCAGCCATCAAAAAGGGTGAATACCTACCATTTACATCGATGTGGATGGAACTGGAGGGGATTATGCTAATGAAAAAGGTCAATCAGAAAAAGACAATTATCATATGGTTTCACTCATATGAGGAAATACGAAATAGTGCAGAGGATCATAGGGGAAGGGAGAGAAAACTGAATGGGAAGAAATCAGAGAGGAAGAAAAACCATGAGAGACTCTTGACTCTGGGAAACAAGCTCAGGATTGCTGGAGGGGTGATGGGTGGACGGTGGGACAGCTGTGTGATGGGCATTAAGGAGGGCATGTGATGTGATGAGACTAGCTGTTACATGCAACTGACGAATTAGTGAGCACTACATCTGAAACTAATGATGTACTATATGTTAGCAAATTGAATTTAAATAAAAAAATAAAAGGAAGTGTGTGCAATACAACTGAAAGTATAATACTTAAAAATGGTAAAAACAAACGAAACAAATTGGAGGGTTTGATTTCAGAATGCTTATATGTTTTCAGTAGTTATTTATTTGGGAATATAAGCCAGAGATTTTCATAACACCTATTTCTGGTTCCCATCAATGGATAACTTTAAAAAATTATAATCCGTAGTCTTTGAAGACCATCAAAGAACATCAGGGCAGTGTTAAAAGAGCTGACCTCATAAAAAGGAATCAATTAAAAATTTTAAATTAAAAAAATTCTCTAAGATACTATAGGTATCATTATATAACTGGTCTTTGGCGCTAATGAAATAAATGAATATTTTCTCTATGACTGTCCAAAACTCAAAATATGTAACTGATACCTGATATCTAGATTTGGCAGCATTATTATAAATGGTGAAACAGTAATTTGTGCTACATTTCACTTATTTAGTAAGTGAAACTCTTGCTTTTTCCTTTTATATTGATTGCCTTTTTCCCACTACAGAAATATCCAATCCCTAATTCTCTAATCAGAGATATTTTAAAAGGCCATAGCAAAATTCTAAAAGTATCAGTTATGACATCATTATCCCTGGTCTGGGCCCACACATCTAGTTTTTAAGCTAAGCAGAGAATTTTAGATTACATCAGAATTTATGGATAGGGAAAAAAATCATCACTTGCTCTGAAGTCAAGGGGATTTGGTGGTATTCAGTTGAGCAGGAACCAAGGGAGTTAACTCTAATTAAAGATAAATTATGGGGTGCTTGGGTGGCTCAGGTAGTTAAGCATCTGCCTTCGGCTCACATCATGATCCCAGAGTCCTGGGATCAAGCCTGCATCCACGTCCCTGCTCAGCAGGGAGCCTGCTTCTCCCTCTGCCGCTCTCCCTGTGTGTGCTCTCTCTCTCAAATAAATAAGTAAAATCTTTTTTTTAAAAAACTAAGAAAATAAAGATAAATTATAGTTTTTTACACTAGCGATGTTACATGTGTATTTCTGTATGGTCAGGAGGCTGATATGGTTATTTGTATTGCTTCAGTGTCCAGAATGGTGGCAACCACCATATAACATTGGTCTGCACTGGTCATATTGTTGGGGAAGACAGAAAGTGAACAGAACTTGGAAGGAGCTGAATACGAAGTTAAGGAAGGGATAAAGACAGCCTTGGGAGGACCCCAGGATATGGAAGACTTAGCTGAGAGAACTTGACAGGTTTTACACAGGCCCACAATGGCCTCCCTCAGGGGCCTCCGTCGGGATCCATCCATAGAGGTGGCCCCATTCCAGGGCTGCTAGTGAACCAGGCACTCTGGCACTCTGTCCCACACACTTGGTGCGGAGGCAATCACTTGGCACGAGTACACATACATTATCTGGGAAGACGTGTCAAAGTCCAAATGTCAACACACGTTTCAAGAATTACTTGGAAAAGGCCATTTCAGCAATGCCTTAGTTATTATGGGAAAGATAGAAGAACAGTAAAACCTACCTGAACTATCCTCCAAAAAAACCAAACCTTCTTACCATGAGAAAAAGAGATTCTAGGCCTAAGAACACCAATTTCTCTTTGAAAGAGAAGTCAGAATGCAGAAGCTTACAGGTACACTTGAAAGTCTTAGTATTTGGTCATACCAGAGTTATAAAAAATAATTTTCCCCTCCTCATTTCCAAAATACATTTCCTGTCAGAAATATCTTTACATCTGAAATAAAATTTTTAAAGTTTGTTTTTATTATTATTTTATTATTGATTGGGACAATAATTAATTTTCCAGGATTAATTTTATGAAAAGGCTCAGTAATTACATTTGGCCCACCTTACATTCCGACAACAAACCATAAGGAAACAATGTTAATAGGAAATGAAATTTTATAAATCAGAGAGGGAGTCAGATTTACTTGGTTCCACAGTTTTACTCTCAAAGTTTGGTATAAGATCTCTCACGCCAAAAAAGGAAGTAGCTAAATTTTGTGAAACATTTCCAATTCTATGGCACAACTATCATATGAACACCTGAGCATGGGTCTACAAACATCCATTAGATAAACTATTTTATGATCAGTTTTTGACTGGGGGGGTGTGTGCTCTGTCTCCACAGAATCAACTGGATTGAGTGCACGGTCATCACTGGTAGCCATCTTCTTCATAGGCGACACCAACCCTTACGGTGAATATTTTTGTATGGGTGGGGCCTAAAAGATCAAACCAGTTTTAACAACACTTCTGCAACACCCATGTGAACTATTCCAAGATACAACTGCCATACATTAGAAGTATATATAGTTTAGCAAAGTCTTCTCCAACATTAGTGTATTTAAGATGGCATTTTAGAGTTTTATAACACAAATCTACTTTTATTGGGTGGTTGGGACATTGGGGGTAAAGGCAAAGGAGAAGGAAGAAAGGTTATTCCTACTAAATTTGTTTTTACTGGCTGCAGCTCTAGTTAGGGGTTAAGTGTGTGGGCCACAGAGGTAGATTACTTGGTCCGAATCCGGATCCCATCTCTTACTAGCCATGAGACATCTGCCTACCAGCCTCTCTGGAAATTTACCATCTTAAGTTGTAAGACTGAATTTATAGCAGAACAGGCAGTGGGTGTTACATCTTCTTAATATTTCAGCAATTTTCTGTTGCAGTTTTTCACATGAAAGAATCCATATACACACACAGACTGCTTCAGAGGTCACAGTGATTTTCATTCTTTAAGTACTGAATTGAATTAATTTATTTTCATCATCTGATAATCACTTTAGGGATTTTTTTTTTCATTTAAAAGAATGCACATTATCCATTATTTCATGGATATAATTACATGCCATTTGATGGCTGCATCATCATAATTGCTAGTTTATACAGAAGATCCCCAAAATTAGAAATCACTGCTTAAGTCGCGCAAATCTGATTTATTTTCCATTTGTCATAAGGATGCAATTCTTACATTTTCATTTCATTTCTAAAACTAACATAATAAACGTGTACAATTTATCTGCACTGGATTCATATGGTATGTTTCCACATGAGAAACAGAATTTCCCTATCGTAATTCATTTTAAGCATCACAAATGTCTTGGGTCTGGGGTTTCTCAGAACGTGCTCTATGGTTGGTACCAGGTTCTTATTCAAAGGCCAGTACATTTGAGATTCCAGGTAAAATAAAGTTCAGTATGTTTCTTTACTATGAGACCTTTCATAGTCTCAATATGCTGGTATCATTATCGCTTTCCAAAAGAGTGGGGAATATGCGGTGCTTCCCAGGGTTGACTTTCTGATATCTGTCATGACTAGTGTTCCTCTGAATAGACCCTGGACTCTCTGGTCTTCATTACTTCTTTCAAAAATCTTTTTAAAATTTAATTTTATTTTAAAGTCACCCCCACACCCAACATGGCGCTCGAACTTCCAACCTAAGATCAAGAGTTGCCTGCTCTACTGACTGAGCCAGCCAGGCACCCCTCTTTCAGAAATCTTTTATTTTCTTTAGGTACCATATATTTCGTATACACACCTCCCCTACAATCCAGAGCACAGTGCTCAGTAAACTCGAGTGAGTTGACTGAAGCATTTTGGTTAAATAAACCTAATGTTTATGTCAAGCTCTGATTTCAAGCATGTATGTGAATAGCATTTATTAGGACACGGTATACAGCAACTGTCTGAATCATGTAATTAAATTTCAAGGTAATTTCACAACATTTTTCTTAGGTCTGGAACATCAGAATACTTTTTTCTTTTGTTTTAAAGATTTTATTTATTTATTTGACAGACAGAGATCACAAGTAGGCAGAGAGGCAGGCAGAGAGAGGGGGAAGCAGGCTCCCCGCTGAGCAGAGAGCCCGATGCAGGGCTCGATCCCAGGACCCCGAGACCATGACCCAAGCCGAAGGCAGAGGCTTTAACCCACTGAACTACCCAGGCACCCCCAGAATACTTTTGAGAAGAAACTGTTCAGTTAAAAATGATTACTAGAGGGGCACCTGGGCGGTTCACTCAGTTAAGCATCTGACTCTTGATTTTGGCCAGGGTCATGATCTTAGGGTTGTAAGATTGTGCCCTGCATTGGGCTCCCGTGCAGGGCGTGGATATTGCTTAAGATTCTCTGTCTCTTCCTCTCTTAGGGAGAAAAAAAAAGATTACTAGAAGTACGGTGATCCACAGGCACTCAGTGGCTATCATATTTTTACTGCATCCAGTAATCCCAATACATTTTTTTTTTTTAGATTTTTTATTTATTTATTTGTCAGAGAGAGAGAGGGAGAGAGAGCGAGCACAGGCAGACAGAATGGCAGGCAGAGGCAGAGGGAGAAGCAGGCTCCCCGCCAAGCAAGGAGCCCAACGTGGGACTCGATCCCAGGACGCTGGGATCATGACCCAAGCCGAAGGCAGCTGCTCAACCAACTGAGCCACCCAGGCGTCCCAATCCCAATACATTTTACCGAAGGAGTTGGCAACGTGTCAGGGAGGCCGCACGTCCGGTGCCATGTCATGGAAAGACTAAAGACTCAGATTCTGCTTCCAGAGAGGCGGGAAGAAGTATTACAGTGGCTGTCAAGTTACGTGAGGGAGGAAGGAAGTGTCTCCTTTTCTGGGGAAGCACAGAGGGAGGTAGCTATTTGCCTTGTGTTGATTCAGAAAATGAAGAGACATGTTCAATAATACTCTTTTAGAAGAGGGCAGAAGTTCCTGGAACAGATGGTGAGAGGCCCAGGGCTGGTGGTGACTGGCGTTCTCAAGTCAGGGTCAGGGAGTGCAGTGACCAGCCCAAACCAGGGAACACCAGGGCTTGCACACACTCATGTGGATTGGGCTAGGGCATATGTTTGATACCTCTGAGGCAGGCCTAAAGCTTGGATTTGCTGTTTCCTCAGACAGAAATATCACCTTCTTCCTTCTCAACCTGATGAACTTCTATTCATTCTTCAAGACCTGTGCCCTTGAAGATTTTCCCAAGTCACCAAGCCCAACACTAACTGACCACACCTGCCTCTGGCTTCCGTGTGCTTTGCTCACACTTCTGTGCCACACCATCTGTTATGAACTGACCTGCTGAATTGTGTCCACTCAAAATTCATAAGTTAAAGTCCTAACATCAGGTACCTCAGAATATGACTGTATTTGGAGACAGAGTCTTTAAAGAGGTAATTAAGGTACAATGAGGTCATTACATGGGCTGTGTTCCAATATGACAGGTGTCCTTATAAAAAGAGATTAGGACAGACACACATAAAAACAGGACCATGGGAGGACACAAGGAGAAGACGGCTATTTACAAGCCAAAGAAAGAAATCTCAACACCAACAAAACCTTGATCTTAGACTGCTAGCCCCCAGAATCATGAGCCAATAAAGCGTGTAGTTTAAGTCCCCCATTCTGTAGTGCTTTGTTATGCAGTCTTCGCACATTACACTACACATTACATTATCACATTTGTGATAGTAAAGCAGTCACTTTGGATCTTCTGTGTCTCTGTGGTTCCACGCCTTTACTCACGTACTCCTACCTGGAATACCTTTCTGCCTTTACCCAGAGAACTCCTAACTGTTCCCCCCAAATACATTCCAGGAGTCAAGATCCCTGGAAACATGTCCTTAAACACTATGGCCCAAGAGAATGACTCCGTCCTCTGTTCATCTGAGCAGACATCTACTCCAATACCACAGAGCAGGCTATGGCTCCCAGACTGCAAGGTCCCTCGGTACAGGGGCTGCGCCTTCTTCCTCCTACCTCTACGGCACCCGCCATGATGCCTGCACTCAGTAATACACATCCACTGATCCCTATCCCTTCGGGGCAGGTGTGTCTTAGAAATCAGAATTTTTCAGATTATATATACAAAGGTGTATTTAAACCCCAGTGGGGTCTGTGACATCATTTTATCATCAAATGCAGGATTTCTGAAAAAACATCTATATTTACCCTAAGTTTTGCTAATAAATAAACCTGTGCCAAACTTCTGAAGAGTTTTTGAGATTTTGAAAATACAGATAAAGGATGGTGATCTCTTTATGGAGTACAGTCGCTCCTGTAATCACACTTGTTTTGACAACGCAAGCGTGTCCCAGGGTGATGGATCTACGCTATCTCATCCATGAGAAACATGCAGCGAATGCAGAATAGTGCACCCAGTCGAAGGGAGGTTATGTAGCAAAATGCACACAGACACAAGTACCTCAAATATCTACCAGTTACCCCAGACCACCACCTGTGTTCGAAGATACACTCGCCCATTAACACGGGTGGTACCGCAGCCTTCTGTCCAATTTCGGATAACCTGCCTTCCCCTACCTCCTGAGAGCTCACAAGTCGCAGCCCTTCCAATGGACGGGTCCGCAGCAAACTCTGGGTCTTTTTTGAGGCTTTGTCATATTTACTGTAGTACTTATGTATCTCATTACCCCTTAATGCGTGGAAACCTGCTACTATTTTTTATTAAGGTCCTATTCTTTTAAAATATGTCATTGATCATTTTTTCATGTGTTAATACGCCATTTTTCCCATTAGACTTGGTTTTTGTCTTATGATTTTGCATAGCATGTTGATTTGGGGCAGTGTATAGGTCACATTATAGCAGCCCTGAATGTAAATACCTACACGAAACCTGCTGAGTTATGTCTGTACTTAACCCAGGTCTAGGCAGGGACCTATCAATTAAAATCACAATGACCTGGCAGGTTTCTTGGGCCTGCTATTTCTCAAAACCACATCAGTTTTTCAGTTTTCTGTTTTTCCCATTGATTTGTCTCAGAACCTCCTTTGACATGTCTTACAACAATTCACAAGCAACACCAAATAATATTTAGAAATAGTAACAGAGGCAGACATGATTGCTAATGTGAAGCCTCAGTGTCTGGCCACATTTCTCCCACATGCTAGAAGATGTGTGGGTGCTGGCTCTTTTGACTGCCAGATTATGCCACTTGAGTTTCAGAGAGTGCTGTGAGTAAAAAAATCAGGCTGACTTTGAGTGGGAAATATTGGCAGGGAGAGCTGCCTGCTACCTTACCCTGCAGATTTAGTGCAGTAGGACAAAAGCTTTAGGGACATCAGAGGCTATATTGATCAGGATTTAATTAGAGAAACAGAATCAGTAGGAGATAGAGGCAGAAGTGTGTGTGTGTGTGTGTGTGTGTGTGTGTGTGTGTGTGTGTGTGGGTTATAGTAAAGGATTTACTGCAAGGAATTGGCTTACAGCAGGCGGTGGCTGGCTAAGTAAGTCTGAAATGCAAAGGGCAAGTCCTCAGGAAGGGCAGGTGAGAATTCATGAGCACGGATGGAAGATGCTGTTCACAGATGGAATTTCTTCTCTCAGGGAAGCCTTAGTCCTATTTTTAAGGGGCCTGTCTGTCTTTCTGTCAATCTGTCTGTTGAGAGAGAGAAGGAATCCCAAGCAGACTCCACGCCCAGTGCAGAGTCCAATGCGGGGTTCAATTTCATGACCTGAGAATACAACCTGAGCCGAAATCAGGAGTAAGACACGTAACTGACTGAGCCACCCAGGTACCCCAAGTCCTTTTAATTTATTGATTCAGGCCCACTCAGATTATCTTGAATAATCTCCCCTACTTAAAGTCAATGAATTATGGACTTTCATTACATCTACAAAGTACCTTCACAGCAACAGTTCAATTAAGCAGTATTTTTGTTTGATTAAATACCTAGGGATTATGGCCTTGCCAAGCTGACACATCAAAATGATCATCATGCCCCAGGCCACATGGGTGGCTCAGCTGGTTAAGTGTCTGACCCTTGATTTCAGCTCAGGTCATGATCTCAGCGTCATGAGACGGACCCCGCATCGGGCTTGGCACTCTGAGGGAGTCTGCTTGAGATTTTCTCTTCCTCTCCCTCTGCCACTCCTCCTGCTCATGGATGTACTTTCTAAACAAATAAATAAAATCTTTAAAAAAATTATCATCACACTCCACCCTATGTCAACCTGGCACCCATATACATCTCCTTTAACCATATTTAATCTCCAAATAAAGTCAGTAATGAAGTCATCCTTCCACTAACGTGATACAGATAGCTCACATACATTTGAAAACACACGAACCTGCTCCCCAGAAGAGGATGTGAAGTCCTTGAGCAATAGTCACATTTCTCCTATAACTTACATACTGAGGTCTAATGCTATTATTAATACATCTTACATTAAAGGATAAGGAGAGGGAAAAAACAAAAATATTTGGTTGGTATATATACAACCATATTCATAACAAAATAAGGAAGAAATACCCATAACTATGAGTCCTTGTTTTAGCAATTGGCCATGTGGTTATAGCTTTCGTTATATGTAGATGTATATTTACATGAACACGTTTATGTTATCTTCCTATGTAATCTTTGTAGCCATCTTGTGTCACTACCTATTCCACATCCTTTTGTCCTTGGCAAGGAACTCAGCTGGCTACGGTTATTTGCCTGGGAAGGTGACATAAACCTACATTCCTTCAAACCTGGGCCATTAGCTGTCCTGAACTGGGTTGCTGAAGTTTTCAATTACTCCACAGGACCCAGAGGTACTAGGTGATGCCATGAAAGACCTCCTATATTCCAGACATACTCTTCCTTACCTCTATTGTACAGTAGCAGCACAATTTTCCCTTGGTAGTCAGGATCAATCACTCTGGCCAGTACAGTTACCCCCTTCTTCATCGAGTCACAGAGAGGCATGAGGGAGTCCCAGAGGCTGGGTGACAGTGTCAGTTACTGGTTCAATGGAATCACTGTTGTGTTCCCCTGTGGAAGCACTCCTCCTCCCACTGCAACTAAGAACTCTAGACAAGCAGAACCTGAGGTCAAGGGGATGGCAAGTGATAATTTTCCTAGGGGGTTACTAGGAGTAATAGTGGAACATTTCTATTTCTAGCCCTTTATTCCTAGACCCGTGGAGCCAGGCTGTGAGAGAAACAGTCTCAGCCCTAGTGTTGCCCCTAGCTGACACCACAGCTGAGACTTCTAAAGCCCATCCCACCATTCCATCAAGCCAGCCGCTTCAGAATGATGGGAACATGGTGAGACCAGCAAATTCCATGAACATAGGCCTATCAAGTTCCTTGCTCAGAAGGGATGTCTGGGTCATTATATTATAGCAGGTAAGTCCACAGATGACAGTTTTGGCAGAAGCACTGTGTGCAAAAAAGGAAAATCTGTGTCCAGAGTTAAGTGTCTGTTCTAGTAAGAACAAAGTGCTGCTCCTTCCATGATAGAAGTGGTCCAATGTAATGAATCTGTAGGTAGGTAACTGTTTATCCCAGGGCATGGTGCCGTACTGGGGACTCAGTGTAGGTCTCTGCTGGCCTTGGCCGGTGGAAGTCAGTGTTGCTGAGCTCACGTATAACTTCCATCCCTGCCACTATTGCATTCACAGGCTCAGTGACAAGCAGATGGGGAAGGGGCTGACAGGTACCCACAAAATGTGCACTTGGTTATCAAAATCCTCCTGAGGTCATCCTTTAGTTAGCGTTTACATGGGACATGATTATCCTGCAATCCTTTGCCCATTCAGAGAGGTCTACCCACTCTTTGTCACCGATTTTCCAGTCATAATCCTTCCAAGTCTCTGACCATCTAAACCACTGGCTACTTATTACCTATAGACTGTAATAGACTTGTACCTCTGGCCATTCTTCCTTATAAGCAAAACAAACAATCAGAAGTACTGATTGAGGGCGCCTGGGTGGCTCAGTGGATTAAGCCGCTACCTTCAGCTCAGGTCATGATCCCAGGGTCCTGGGATCGAGTCCCGCATCGGGCTCTCTGCTCAGCAGGGAGCCTGCTTCCCTTCCTCTCTCTCTGCCTGCCTCTCTGCCTACTTGTGATCTCTGTCTGTCAAATAAATAAATAAAATCTTAAAAAAAAAAAAAAAAAGAAGTACTGATTAAAGTTCTGTCCACTGGGAGGAGTCCCCTTCACCACTGTCCTTTGGGGCTGTCTCGGAATGGGGCTGCAGTAGGATAGCTTTTGAGTGGTGCCTTAATATCATGCAAAACTATCCATAATCCAGAACTAAGTTTTCTCTTCCTCAGTTAGCTAGTCATAGGGATCGCCCCATGAGGCCATAGGAAAGGGATGGGAGAGAAAAGGCAGTTTAGGAGGAATGGGGACCATGGGGAATCAGGCCACTTCTTCCTATAACTTTGTGCTTTATGGGCCTGCTTGAACCTGATCTTGCATATACTACTTCCTTTTGATAAAGGAATACTGTGCACACCCAGCCTTATGGCTTGGTGGGTCAGACAACACCCAGTTCATGAGGGGCAGCTCAGGTCACATGGTAACTTGGTGGTGCATGATGAAGTGTTCAGCGGCTATTAAGCCAAAAGCTGCCTAGCCTTAGCAAGCCAAAAGCTGTTTCTCAAAAGACACGGAGTCATCTGCAGAGGATAGTAGGGTTTTGTCCCCAGATCCTGAGTGTTCGCTGTGATTCCTAGAGAGCCTGCCAAAGGCTCTACACAGTCTCCCTCTCAGTCAATGACACTCAGGCCCCGCCGGACCTACTGGACCTGCTGCACCAAATGGCGGAGCAGCTGGCATGGCAGCCCAGGCCCATTACAGAACCTTCTCTTGTTCTGGGCATTACTCAGAATTAGCAGAGTTTTGGTCAATCAGTAAATGGCCACACACAGAAGAGGAACATGCTGCCTCCCCAAACCAGAGACCTCCTAGGTGTTGTGCCTCTTTCTGGTGGCAGGACGGGCCAGGTGCAATGACTCACCTTTCACCTTTGGAGAGATATCACGATATGCTTCAGACCACTGGACCTCGAGAAACTTTGCTCGTGTGAAAGGCCCCTGAACTTCAGTGTGATTTATTTCCCATTCTCCGGCATGAAAGTGGCTTACCACTATGCCTAGAGTAACCAGACTATTCTAGTATGCTAGTAGCTCCCTCCTCCTCACCAGATCCCAGCACCATGCTTACACATCTTCAGCCTCTCTGACATTCTTACGTGTCAGTGATTTCTGTGAACAACAAGCTGATTTTTAAAAGATGCAGTATCTCGGTTTGGTGCTTTTGTACTAGTAACAATATCAAAGTCTGTGTGTCTTTACATCAATACCTTCATTAAATTGAGAGCTGGGTGGCACTGATAAACCAGAAATAAGCCCTAAAGAATGTAATGTTTGCTGAGGACTGTTGAGTAGAGGACATTTAGGAACTTGGGTGGTTGTGACTCGCTTAACTGTGAATGAGTTCAGTAGTTAGATAGCTGGAAATCATGACAAAAACTATAGTAATTACTGATACAACACAGACTCAATAAAGGTTAGTGAAATAATTATTTAGTTACAGATGACAGAATGATTTGATTCACTGATATATTTTTTTTCAAACCTAGGGGCAGGTACAATCTCAGTTCCTGCTAGATAGAGTTTGGGGTCGAATTCTCAAACCATGCCTGAATATGTAAAAGTTCTTAGAAATAAAGGACAGAAGTCACTAGTTCTACTATGTGAGCAACAGTTCTTAATAACTTAGCCGAAATTCCTGCTGTGGCACCAGTGGCAAGTGGCCCAAGGTCAAAGTGACACTAACCTGTCGTAGACCCACCAGGCAAAGTGCTTATGGCTTGCGTGGATGAACTATGAAAAACAGACCTCAGGGACGGCAGAATGAAACCATGAGTGTTCAGATGGTCTAAGAAACGAATAAGAACCCACCTGGTCCTCTGTGCCTACCTGTAGATAGAGCTGCCTTGTTATCATTTCTGAAAACAGAAAAAAAAGTTGTTTTATTTTTTTAAAATATTTTATTTATTTATTTGACAGACAAATCACAAGGAGGCAGAGAGGCAGGCAGAGAGAGAGAGTGTGGGGGAAGCAGGCTCCCTGCTGAGCAGAAAGCCCAATGTGGAGCTCAATCTCAGGACCCTGAGATCATGATCTGAGCCGAAGGCAGAGGCATTAACCCACTGAGCTACCCAGGCACCCCAAAAGTTGTTTTAAAAGAAAAAAAAATCTAGTCATCTCAGTGTTCCAGTCTGTGTCAGTAGTCCTGTCGGGCTATTCTTCCTTGATCTGAAACCCATTCTCTTGTGCTAATATTAAGTTTATTTTGCTCCTTATTCTGTTCTCATTGGCAGCACTAGGCAGGGAGAACACAGTTCTTTGAGAATCACTGTCCTCCCCACAAATTTCTCATTCTTAGACTAACTCCTGGACAACAACTCAGACAGGTAACAGACTCACTCTGGCATTGCCCTATTCTAGGAAGGGAGGAAAAAAACAACAACAACACAACAAAAAAAAACCCCACTTTCCATTAATTAATACGCCAGACATTGGTGAAATAAATGGTGATCCAATTTTGAGATGGCAAGGGTCCATGATTTAAATTTTCACTCTTGGATATGATGTCTCTGACTAGTAACCACTGGGTCTGTGTGATGTGGGAGTAAGGGAGAAAACCAAAGCTGTCCTTTGTACTTTCCTGGTTGGGAATCACTTTTGTGAGGTAATCTACATTCTGTAGTGACGGTGTCCTAGAAATGCTAATGTTTGCCATACAACTCACTGTCCGAAGTGAGACGCTTCAGGGAGTCACAGGAGCTCCACAACTAACATCAGGAAACCTTGCAAAGGTCGCTCCCAAACCACCAAGATTGTAGCCTGAGTTTTGTTATCTAACTGCAGCCCCTCTGGGTAAATATTGCTGCTTGTCTGCCCATTTTAGCATCACCAAGTCCGACTAGTGGCTAACACTATGACATTTTTGTTCACTGTTTCTTACCAGAGGACAAATGTTCTTCACTTCAAGAGGTTGTGTGAATATGGCGAAGTGGGCCTCAGAGTCTTGAAGATGTGGGCTTATTTAGTCACCTCTGCTATATACTAGCTTCCTGAAACCTCAGCTTCCACATCTATAAAATGAGGTGACTAAACCATATGCTATCTAAGGTCCCCTCCCCCACCCACAACCATTCTAAAATTCTATGAACTCTTTCCTTAAAAAGTAAGGCAATCTCATAAAATTTGTAACTCTTTTCATAAGCTACCTATTAATTATATTTTCTCTAATTCTGATTTGTCCCTAAACAATGCTAGTTTTGTTAACACCATGTCTATTCAGCAAAATTAAGGACGTCTAGGGCTTGGGAGAGGCAAAAACATAGTCCACAAGTTGGTAAAAGAGGACCAAATCATTCCTTCTGTTTGTGTCAGGATCCAGGTCCCGATTGCTAGGAATGACAAGGGTGATGGAGAAGAAACCAAGAACTTGAATTCCCAACCTCCATCACGCCATTGCCATCCTGAGGTCTGACTCAGTCAAGTTTTCTAAGAAAAGTGACCCATGTGTGAGCCTCAGATCAGAACAGAATGCCTGTCTGATTTTCTTGGTGTCTTATATATTCAGGAATGTATGCCCTCCCTGGACTTTTACCTCACCTAATAACCCTACAACTTTATATGCTGTCTATTAAACTCCGCCCATCTATGGCGAAGCCATACTATCGTGTCCAGCACAAGTCAGTGCTGTCTCTGTGAGGGCCCATTTTCATTGTGTTCAGTGCAGAGCCCAGACCACGACTGATGAACAATTAGTTACCGTAGTCCTCCTGTGTACAGAGCACTGAACCAGCCCTGGCACAGCAAAGGAACTCTTGGGTTCCTGACACCTGCTAGTACTCAAAATTTAGGAGAGTAAGTTGCTTTTCAAAATTCACAAAGTTTTCAAAATTCTGGCTCCTATGAGAAAAAGCTGGAGTCTGACTAGGAGAAAACCCCAGGGAGCAGCTAATGAGGCTCTCTCTACCCGAAGGTCCAAAGGGTCTAGTCGTAGTGTCAGGGTCGAGAAGGTGGTATGTGTCTTCCCTTGAGGGCATGGGAATCCCAGTGAGGTCTGGACTAAGGGGAATCCTCAGGCTAGTGTCTTTCAAATAATGGGTGACAGCCTATTCAGCAGACCCTCCAATCAATGGAGTGGGCCATGACAAGGGTTCTTTAAGACTAAGCAGAAAAGAAGAGAATAATGTGGAAAACAAAATAGAGTGAGCTCGAGTTCACAAAACTTGTTTCTAGTTTACACGTGTGTGTGTTTATGTGTGTTTTTAGACACAAATTTATACACACATATGTTCTGACATGAAATAGTTCTTTCTCCAGGTCAAGTCAAAAATATCTCAGAAATGCTCGTCAAGAGAAACTGCCACACTTCCCAGTGAGTTAGACGTTCAGATGCAAGAGTCAGCAACGGTTCATCAACACAAGCCACTGCATACATGGCAGTCACTCTGGCTAAAGGAAGCCGGGAAACCCGTGCTGTCACAAGCAAGCAGAGAGCGGCCGGAGCCGTCAGTCACTCGGTGTCTCTAAAGTCAGAGCTGCTGTGCCCCACTGTCACAATCTCTCCTTGGGCTTGGATCAGTCTGTTTCTTAAGCACTGAAACTATCTCAGAGTTGAACAAAACCTCCCACTTTTTTTTTTTTTTAAGATTTTATTTATTTGACAGACAGAGATCACAAGTAGACAGAGAGGCAGGCAGAGAGACAGAGGAGGAAGCAGGCTCCCTGCCAAGAAGAGAGCCCAATGCGGGGCTCGATCTCAGGACCCTGGGATCATGACCTGAGCCGAAGGCAGAGGCTTTAACCCACTGAGCCACCTAGGTGCCCCCAAAGCTCCCACTTCTTAATTAAAGAAAGAAGCTTTATTAAACCTGAGATTCTGTGCCTGCTGAGCTTGGTTTGGGGTATAACTTAAAAACTCATAATGGGGGGCATAACTTTAAAAAAAAGTACTCTGCTTGGGGCGCCTGGGTGGCTCAGTGGTTAAAGCCTCTGCCTTCGGCTCAGGTCATGATCTCAGGGTCCTGGGATCGAGCCTCACATCGGGCTCTCTGCTCAGCAGGGAGCCTGCCTCCTCCTCCTCGCTCTCTGCCTGCCTCTCTGCCTACTTGTGATCTGTCTGTCAAATAATTAAAAATCTTTAAAAAAAAAAAAAAGTACTCTGCTTTACCTTTGACAGACTATTCCTGCAATATAAAACTTCAGGCAGGAAATCAGATCTGTGCACTAGATTCATTTCTGCTAAATCATGTTACTTAATGCTTTTCAAGCACCTTTCATACAACAATTTCAAGGAGTTGGGAATGATGGTGAAGTCACTACCTGCTTTCCATATCATATTGGAGAAGCTAAGCTAGCTGAACAAGGTCAGATGCCAAGAGTAAAGAAAACAGGTCTCCGTAAGTTGAGCCTGATCTCCAGCCAGGTAGCTAGACAGGCACTCAGGTCAGAAGGCGGACTGTTGCAGAATATTCTATGCTTCTCCATCAAGTTTTCATGGATTTCTTTCCTAGACCAGTATCCAAAGTCCTGACGAAGCACCAGGGTATTAGGCAGACTGAAGATCATTCTGGAACCATAAATTGGAAGTACTGTATTATGCTCCCTTATATAACGTGTGGGAAATTTTAGAGCTTGTTACTAACCTCCAGAACCTCACAAGATGTTCAAAGGGATTCACGCACCCCAGTTAATGGCAGCATTGTTTGTAATAGCCAAATTACAGAGGCAGCCTAAGTGTCCCTCCATTGACAAATGGATAAAGATTGTAATATGTGCACACACACACACACATACACAGGAATATTATTCAGCCTTAAAGAAGAATGAAATCTTGCCATTAGCAACAACGTGGATGGAGCTAGAGTATTATGCTATTATGCTAAGCAAAGTCAGTCAGAGAAAGACACACCATGTGGTTTCCCTCCAACGTGGAATTTGAGAAAACAAATGAGCAAAGGGGATAAAAAAGAGAGAGACAGGCAAACCAAGAAACAGACTCTTAACTCTAGAGAAATGGTGGCTGCCAGGGGGAAGCTGGTTGAGAGGATGGGTGAAGGAGGTGAGCAGGATTAAGGAGGGCACTTGTGGTGAGCACCAGGTGGTGGATGACGTGTTAAATCACGGTGCTGTACACCTGAGACTCACGTCACACTGTGTGGTAACTAACTGGGATTAAAATAAAAACTTAAAAAAAAAGAACTGCACAGGATAAGGATGTGAATAGATTCAAGAAATATTTAGACACATTCATTAATGGTAAATTCCCTAAGGTTACTGAGAACAATGAAAAATATTTCAAATATATTTATAATTAAATGAAGTTGATAGCAGAAGGGGCACATGCTATTTTTCCCCATAAATAAGAATTCTAGCAAATGTTATTAAACTCTGGCTACGTGCTGGGTTTGAAGTTTTACATGTAATATTTCCCAACCACTCAGTAAGTTATTATTTTCCACATTTGTAGGTGAGGAAGCCCAGGCTCGAAGAATTATCCAGCCACCGTTAATATGGCTAATATATGGCTATGCTGAGTCAAACCAAGTCTGTCTAATTCCAAACACCATGCTCTTAATTGTTCTGCTGCATTCCAAAAGTGTGTACTGCAGACACTACGTGACCAAGACCTCACTCTACGTGAGGCATGTGACCTCTGAAGGGTTTGAGCCTCAGTTCATTTGCTTACTAGTTACGAGACTTTGGACACTTTCCATAATGTCTTAAGTTTCTGTTCTCTTGTCTATAAAATAGGGATAATAATAATACGTAGCTTACTGACTATATACTACATATAAAACATTTTGCAGAATATCTGGCGCCTAGTAAGGATTCAAAAAACATTAGCTAGTACAGTGCTGTTAGTATTAAGAAATTTATTGAATTAATGAATGGGTATATATTGACCTTTATGTGGCATTTCTTAGATATTATGAAAAAGAGGGGCACCTGGGTGGCTTTGTCAGTTAAGCATCTGCCTTTCACTTAGGTCATGATTCCAGGGTCCTGGGATCAAGCCCTGCATTGGGCTCCCTACTCAGCGGGGAGTCTGCTTCTTCCTCTCCATCTGTTTGCTTCTCCCTCTGCTTGTGTGTGTGCTCTCTCTCTGACAAACACATAAAATCTTAAAAAAAAAAAAAAAAAGAAAAGAAAAGAAAAAAAGATGAAGAAGAGAGGGGAGAGAAGAATGGGAAATAAGGAAGCAAAATGGGAGAAAGGAGAATAAAGAGGGAAAAAAATGTAAGGAAGTATATAATGAGAAAGAAAGTTTAAGAGCTTTAGATATTTTTCAGAGTAATTCAGGTTTACTCAGAAGATGTAAATAAAATTTCTTTATTCTGTTTTACCGCAATCCCAGAACAAGTAAGTCCCACTGGCCCTCAGTAGTATTCTAGAGAGCAGGAAAATAATGTTAACCCTCTTTCGAGTTGCCTACAGTTCTAGACAAACACATAAATAAGTAGTATTTGTGATATACCAGATACATAGTCAGTAATACACACATACACAATTTAAAATTAGGGGCGCCTGGGTGGCTTAGTGGGTTAAAGCCTCTGCCTTCGGCTCGGGTCATGATCTCAGGGTCCTGGGATCGAGCCCCACATCGGGCTCTCTGCTCAGCAGGGAGCCTGCTTCCCCCCCTCTCTCTGCCTGCCTGCCTCTCTGCCTACTTGTGATCTCTGGTTGTCAAATAAATAAATAAAATCTTAAAAAAAATTAGAATTCAAAGAACCATGAGGTGAGTCTCCTTTTTCTGGGTGGGCTAGAAACCAACCTATATCCTGATAATGTCACTGGACTCTGTAAATATGCTGCAAGGCTTTGGGGTCAAGAAGAGACAGACACGTTTTAGGAGGAATCTTCCTTCCTCTGACATGATCCAAGAGGACCTGTGGAGGGAGAGCAGGCCCTGAAAGACAACTGTGGAGGTAGGGGCCTGGTGTTTTAGTGAAATTCAGTGCCTCTCAGTAATGCATTGAGCCCTGCTTACATCTCAATTTGTTTAAATCCATGCTTGTGCTATCGTGGCAAGCAGATGGTAAGCTCCAGGAGGGCAGTGTCTTCTGCTTCCTTGCAACCCTTAAGTGACCTGCCTAATTGTGGTGGGAGCAAAGGGACCTAATAAATACTTCTGACTGAGCTGTAGTTCCAGCTCAAAGCGAGCACATTAATTGCCAGAAGCTTAAAACAGAGCCTTTCATGTGTGAGCAAAACCACGTCCCTCAAATGTGTATTTTTTCTAGTTAAATGCCAGCTCTGACTCAGGACAAGTTATTTCAAGAAATATCTTCTAGGGCGCCTGGTGACTCAGTGGGTTAAAGCCTCTGCCTTCAGCTCAGGTCATGATCCCAGAGTCCTGGGATCGAGCCCCACATCGGGCTCTCTGCTCAGTGGGAAGCCTGCTCCCACACCCCCTCTCTGCCTGCCTCTGTCTACTTGCGATCTCTCCTTCTGTCAAATAAATAAATAATACCTTAAAAAATATATTCTCTAATAACTTGAACGGTGGAAGTTCTGAAAACAAATTGCTCAGTGCCCGCCTCCCTGATGCCCCCACCTTTTTGGTGGGAAGCAAATCACGCTCCTGGTCTGCACCAGAGCCTGCACGAGGACAATGCGCTGAGTATTCTCCAACGGGCCCCCACAGCCCCGCCACTTGAAAGATTAATTCCCCATTTTGGTGCTGCTATGATGGTATATTCATTTACTTATTTACTGGGGGGAAGGGTGTACCATTTCAAATTATCCTCTGCCTTGCAGAATTCACTCTTTCATACAGTTTCTCTTGATAAAACACCATGGAGTGCTGCAAGTTTGAAGCATCCCATGCAAAATTCTCTCCCAAGTATCACAATACAACTTTCTAGTGAGGGTTCCCCTCCCAGTTACTAACTGAAGGCTTCCAGCTACGGGAAAAGAGGAAAGGACCTGAGGTCCCTCACGTAACTGTGAAGATGGGCTTTTCTTCAGATTCCAAAGTCACTGTCAGTGGCCACTCAATGACAGCCAGGTCACACAGCTGGAAAAGTGGCTGCTCTGTTATTAATCGCTCACAACACAGAAATAAGCCAGCTGAGTAAAGGCTATCAGGGGAAGAGAGCTTCAGTGACTAAGACTGATCTAGCTAGAGAGAATAAAGAGCTTCAAAAGACACTGACTCTATCTGGGCCCCAGCTCTTCTGAGGAAGAAGGAGAAGACATAGTTCACAAAGGGGCTCATGCCACAGTGGTTTTTAGCCTCACTTTCCCCATGACCTTCACAACGGATGATGGCTGCAGACCACAAAGCTTAGCTTATGGGTAACTCCTCTGCCCCAGCTCTAATGCACCCTTTCGTCTCCCATTCAACAGAGCCTGGTAAAATGTAGGTGAGTGGGAATCATCTACAGAGTGCTGATCTGAATGCACTCTTAACATTTTGGAGAACTTAGGTACCTCACTAATAAGAGTGCTTGGGAAATACACCGTTGTATAAAGTTGCTGCCACAGAGGTAAAAAGCTGGAGGTTATACTCCGACGGCATTAAAGTTAATGTTGGCAGCCTTTCCCTCCCGTTTCCCAGTTCAGGACAAGTCCAGAGCCTTTCCTTCACATCCCACACACTCACCTTCTGGGCTGATTACTGAAGTCCCAAGCTTCCCGATCAAACCTATGAGATCCTTCTACCTGGTAAATTATCCCAGTCAGAGATCCTGCAATCTGCGGGACGCACGGCCCATAGGGCATTCCCTAAGTCACTAGAGAAACTTCTACAGCAGGACTCAGGTTAGGTATGGGTACTGTTGAGTTGGCGTTTGACATGATTCTGCTTCCAGTAAGGAGAAAACGGCCAATGGAGTATTCCCCTCAGGATTCTGCCCGTGAAGTTGCTCTGAGAAACCTGGGTGAAACAGTGGAGTGCCCGCCATGCTACTGCGCACGCTTTCCCTCCTGACCCTGACGTCATCTCTAGGTCAGCTCATTTCATCTAGTCACCTCCACGTGTGGCCCCAGGGGAAGGTATGCAATCTTCTCATTAGAAGATATCAGTGAAAAAATAAGGGATATGAGAGAGATTAGCTGCTTTAGTTCTATTCAGCCTCTTCTAGGTTCAGGGGAGAGGAAAATGGCATCTCAAGGAAGTTCCATTTCCGCTATATCTGAAAAAAATAAAGATTCACCAAGGAGTGCACTACAGATGTGAGACCCGGCTGGGTGCTCTGGCCAGCAGGATGGTACCGGCAAGCACAGGTCCTGGCGAGTGCCTCGTGCCCGTCCTCCTCTCCATCTATCTACCTAGGGCACACGCAGACACCACTCCCGGGAACGACAGACCGAGGAACCACATGAGAAACACAACACAGCCTGTATCTTGCCTGAATCTTATTTACTTACTTATTTATTTATTTATTTTTAAAAAGATTTCATTTATTTATTTGACAGATAGAGATCACAAGTAGGCAGAAAGGGAGAAAGAGAGAGAGAGGAAGAAGCAGGCTCCCTGCTAAGCAGAGAGCCCAATATGGGACTTGATCCCAGGACCCCGGGATCAGGACCCGAGCCGAAGGCAGAGGCTTTAACCCACTGAGCCACCCAGGCACCCGGCCTGAATCTTATTTAAAAGAAGAAAGAAAGAAATGAATTAGTTGAATACCAAGAAAATATATTTGCCTGTACACAGTGATCAGAAGCGCAAATGATCTGCTACCTTAACTAATCACGGGAAGTTTGACTTTTACTTGACTTCTGTGAAGGGCAGCAGGAGAGTGAGCGCTGGAGAGAGATGATAGGTAGCAAGGTAGCATTAGCTATTCTGTTGTTGTGTCTGACTTCAGGAAACACTCCGTCCCAGCCAAAGCAATGACTCAGCCTCCGCGGCCAGTGTCACAATAGGAACTTGATTTGCTGCAGCAAACACTGCAACACTCCTTAGAAAAGCTCTGCTCTAGCATTTCTGAAAGATTAATTAAATTAAGTGCAGAAAATGGAAAATTACTGTCACCATTTTACAGTAAAAAGAGATGACTGAAACACAACATGAATGTACTAAAAACTTCAGTTCAGAAAACCGGCAAACATTTCTGCATTTGTTTGTTTCTGGTTGTTGATGATTTCGTTTTTTGACGTGTAACCAAATACTGTATTCTAGCAAACAGACCTCAGATTTAGGGAGGAGTCTGGGACTATTCTACACAGACATTCTAAAGAGATGGTGAAATTGCCAGCAACTACACACCAGTGACAACTGGCAGAGCGTTCTTTAATACAGACTTACGCTCTCCTTTACTCAACAATTATTGCTGCCCTGCCATGATAAATAAAGACTTCACAGAAAGTACTAAGATACCTGTAATATAAAAGAGGAAGTGGTATTTCCATGGGAAAGGGATGGATATTTTGAGGAGAGTATCCTCATTTCTAAATGAGGAAGTCTTGCTGGTAGAAGGAAAGATGGCCTGGGCGTGAAGGATGAATACAACAATCAGAGAAAAGTGTTTTTGCAGCAGTGAGCACAAAGAAACAAAGGTGAGAAAATGCAGGGAGTCAGGGAGCAATAAGCAGTTCAGACTGCCAGGAGTGAGGAGACTTGGAAGTGCTCCCAGATGTGGGGATCAGATCTGTGGAAGGTCACGACACACACTAAGCACGTTGATAGGTGGGAAATGCATTCAGCCTTCATGAGCTGTGAGGAGGAGTTAAATTAAAAACTTCCACAATTAGAGCAGACAGGACAGCTGCAGAGCTGGAAAAGAGTCTTGGAGGCCGCTCTTCTGGGGTGGGCTTAATCCTTTAGCTGCTGGACTGTCGGGTAGTAATAGGACTGAATGGGATAGAACAGTCAAGGTGTGGGCAAGAGTGGCATCTGGAGTTTTAGGAGGAGTGACCATTCACCAACGAGTATACAGTATTTCAACATTTTGGCAACCAGTACAGCCACATCAATGTATACTAGCTGAATTTCAGCTCTAAACTAATTAAAAAAAAAAAAAAGTAAAAGCTAATTAAAAGCTTTCGTTTTTCAGATCTGTAGAGTGGACCTCTACTTGGATGCCCCAAAGCTACCTCAAACTCAGTATGTCTAAAATGAAAACCATCATATTCTCTCCTAATCATGTAACATCTTATGATTACCTCAGGCTAAGCTGATGGTACTCAAGTACTCAAGTCAGAAATCTGGCAATCACTCTTAGGCCTATAATATCATGGTCAGCAAAGGAAGCCCCTCCTAATTTTGGGAAGACACGACTGGGTGAATTTTGATAGGAACCAGGGCAATCTCTCTCTTTCACACTCTATGTTTTTGCCCTCAGAACCTTCTAAAGTTTCCAGAACATACCAAATATAAGGTGATCCTGAATCTCAGGCACTCTCCCCCAGTAAGACTGCCTTCTTGTCCCCAGCCAGAAAGTCTTGTAAGACTTCCTAGCCAATTTACATGTATAATATTTTAGGGATACAGTTGAAATATACAGTTGAAATATAGTCAAATGTGTTCTTAAAATATTATATCAATTGAATTATACATTTACTTAACTATATTAATCTGAAAATACTGTATTACTCAACTTGGACATTTTATAAATCAGTGATATGCAAATTTGTTTTCGATAATTTCTTTGAAAAGTCCCCTTCACTATTTCCTCTTTCTAGTCTTTCTGAAATATTTTAGTAAAATGATGGAGTTAATAATCTTCATTTTTCTTATTTTTTCCTCACCATTGCCCATCTTGGTTTTTTTAAAATTTTACTTTCCAGGAAACCTCTGTAATTTCACCTCCAACAGTTTTATTGAACTATCTGCTTCTTAAATGATTAAATTGCGAGAGTTCATTCTTATTCTCTGAATGAATAGCATCCTACTCTTTTTTCATGTAGACAGTTTCTTTCTCTTATCTCCCTGAGGATTTAACCATGTTTTCTTTGAAGTTTTCTTCAGCTCCTTGCATTACTTCTGATTCCTTTGAGTTCCCTTTTCCTGTTTCTTCACTCTGGTTTCAGCCTTTAATGCTGGTCACTTTAATCAAATGTTGAGTGATTCTTAGCTGTCCATTCATATTTAACAATGAAGCACTAAGAAGTCGTTTTGAAGCTGGAGCATGATATGAACTGGTTGGCTTCACTGTTAAGTATTTGGGCAAAAAGGTTGGTTTTCTTTGTTGTTTTTAACATACATGATGTATTAGTTAGGTTATGCGCTAAGTTGCTAAAACAAAGAGGTCCCCAAATACAGTGGCTCAAACAAGTCAGGACTTCATGTCTTTCTCTTTTTTTTTAAGATTTTATTTATTTATTTGACAGACAGAGATCACAAGTCGGCAGAGAGGCAGGCAGAGAGAGACGGGGAAGCAGGCTCCCCGCTGAGCAGAGAGACCGATGCGGCCATCCCAGGACCCCGAGATCATGACCTGAGCTGAAGGCAGAGGCTTTAACCCACTGAGCCACCCAGGCGCCCCGTGTCTTTCTCTTCTAACATTCCACAGTTGATGGTTAGTGCTGGACAAGCTGGTGCACTTTCTGTTCTTTCTGTCTTGCTGCTCCATCATCCCCCAGAGTCTTTCCCTTTTCCATGTGGCTGCGGCTGCCCTACCAGCTCATTTGCATCCTGCCCTTGGAAGGAGTGAGGGAAAGGGGAGGACAAGCAACTTTCTTTTAAGAGAGCTAAAGAAGCTGCTCACACAGCTGATAAGAATTTAGTTAGTGATTGGAACACCTGGGTGGCTCAGTCAGTTAAGCATCTGCCTTCGGCTCAGGTTATGATCCCAGGTTCTGGGATAGAGTCCCACATCAGGCTCCCTGCTCAGCAGGGAGCCTGCTTCTCCCTCTGGCCCTGCCCTGGCTTGTGTGCTCTCTGTCTCAGTCTCTCTCTCTCTCTCTCTCAGATAAATACATAAAATCCTCACTTGATCTTAGCCAAAAGGCTGAGAAGCGATCAAATAAATAAAATCTTAAAAAGAAAAAAAATTAAACATGAAAAAATAATTTAGTTAGTGGTCATACCTCCCCACGAGGGAGCCAGGAAATATAGTCTCTAAGCAGCCATGTTCCTTGCCAAAACTTGGGAGGGGCCTGTTAGTAAAAGGGGACTCTCAAATGTCAGTATCTCCAGATTTTTCTCTCGGATAATCCATTTTCTCTAGGAGTGAATCCATCAACCCCTTACCTGGCAATATGCAGGCTACTGGTAATCACTGTCAAGTACACAAATTAGGGCTTCTCACTCCTACCTCCTCTGTGCCTGGTATCTCAAAGTCTGGTGGTCCTCTGGTCTACTCTGGGGGTAGCAGAAGCCTGGTCACCTGCCTGTATGGAATGGGAGTGGGGAACAACGGCTTCTTGGACAGACTTTCTCCCAAAAGCCCTCCTCTAGGTCTCCTACCAGACCCCTGTATCCTGTGGTCCTTAATGCCTTTATTTCTGAGCTTTACAGGGTTTCTTTGAATGCCTGCAAGGTGAAAACTTAAATTTGAACTTGCTGTTTTCTTGCCATTCTTCTGCCACTTTTCGGTCTTCATAAATTCTAGTTTAGGGTTAAATATATCTCCTAACATCATCAAAGATGAAGTCTGAATTTCTGTTTCTTGTTCTCTTTATTATTTAGGGGATTTGAAAAAGGAGAACTGAAGTGAAAATAGCTTTCCTATCTTGAAAGTGGAAATATTTTTTTCATCTGTACATGATGTTATCACTGGAAATTTTATCTCAAGCCACAAATGTCCATTTGCTTAAAATAAAAACAGTTTTATTTTTCCACTCATCCTGTGGATGTATATTCATGATCTCCACAAAGTAACCACTAATTGCATTTCATTTTAAAGTGATCTTTAAAAGGCTTATTTGCAGTGATACCTAAGACTTGAAATTGTGAAGTCATTTCCCACTGCCCCCCACACTTACACTAAATCTATATTGAATTTCTCTGCTTCTTTTGTCAAATGACTTTGATAAGTATACAAGCCAGCAGTGACAGAGGTAATTCCAGGATATTGTGTCTTTCTTAAACAACTGTTTGTAGTTCAAAATAATATAAGTGAGAAGGGTGCTTTATAATATAAAAGGGTTTTAAAGACCCGAATATAAGGCAACTCACTCTATTCTGAAAGATAATTTTGGGGAACAGAACTCAATATAAAAAACTTTGTAATATGGCGTGGAAGAATTAGACTGGCTTTTTTTTTTTTTTTTTTTTTAAAGATTTCTTATTTGTTTACTTGAGAGCAAGTGAGGGAAGGGAGCACAGAGGGAAAGGGCGCAGGGAGCCCAGACATGGGCTCAATCCTAGAATCCCGAGATCATGACCTGAGCCAAAGGCAGATGCTTAACCAACAGCCACCCAGGTGCCCCAAAACTGTCTTTTCTTAGCCCATTTGTGCTCATGTTGCACCATGTACACAATACGCCCTCGTCAGCCTCTTTCTCCAGCTAACTCATACCAACCCTTCAAGACTCATTTCAGTTGTCTGCTCCTATAAGAAGCTTTCCTTGACTGGCTCCCAGGCTCTCCCCAAAGGCTGATCAGGTGCTGTACCTGTGTGTTTCCACAGTCCCCACTGTTCCCCCTAAATAGCATTTATTATATTATAATCACTGGTTTATTTGTCAGTCTCTCCCACTAAACTGTGAGCTCCTGGAGGACAAAGTTCATGGCTTTTTTATCTTCACATTCCTAGCATCTATAAACCATGCCCAGAACATAGCAATTGCTAGTTACATATTCACTTATTGAATGAATGGGAGAAATGCTAATTTCCAATTGGAAATAAAAGTTCCTCAGTGAAATCAAGGGCAGAGGAATCCAGAGAGATCATTTATCTCGGTTACTTTTATTCACTCTTTCCCTTAATGACTCAAATATTAACCAAGCCAAGCACAGAAAATGTTTTCTATATGCCTCAATTAAATGAAACTTCAGAAATAAAAATTTACCTTGGAGAATTAAGCCACTGGATTGCTGGTTAGATAAAAAGATGCATAAATTTGTGCTTTGAGTATTTGTTTTAGTCAAGGCTCTTCAGTTCTATGGACGGAAATACTCCCAGGTTAAAAATGGGGGTTAAGGGACCAAGAAAACACAAAAGCCTATGATGAGTGGTCACATTGGAGAGAAGAGCCATAGAGGATAGGAAAACTTTGTGAGCACTTCAGGCTACAACCTGCCTTTTTCCGTATGTCAACCAGATCCACCACAGAAAACAGCAACTACTCCAACACTATGACTTGTAGGCTGAACAGCTGACTGGAAGATCTGAGCTCTTTTACCGCTTTCATCCACGTGGCTGCCATGATGCAGGCCCATCCATCATGCTGACAGTGTGGCAGGATGTCTCCCAAGCCAGGCCAGAGGCACAGATGGACTTCATCACAGTTGCACTAATGGAAGTCTTGGGGGGCAAAATATGACTAAGTTTCTGAGATGTAGAGGAATGGGCTGATGGAGCAGAAGACACAGTGTAAGAGTCTTCTTTTTATTTTTTTAAAAAGATTTTATTTATTTATTTGACTGAGAGAGAGAGAGCACAAGTAGTCGGGGCGGGGGGGAGCAGGCTACCCGCTGAGCAGAGAGCCCGATGCAGGGCTCGATCCCAGGACCCTGAGATCATGACCTGAGCAGAAGGCAGAGGCTTTAACCCATTGAGCCACCCACACACCCCCAAGAGTCTTCTTTTGATTATTTATTTATATATTTTTAGAGATTTCATTTATTTATTTGACAGAGATCACAAGTAGGCAGAGAGGCAGGCAGAGGCGGGGGGGCGGGCAGTGGAGGGAAGCAGGCTCCCTGCTGAACAGAGAGCCCGATGCAGGGCTTGATCCCAGGACCCTGGGATCATGACCTGAGCTGAAAGCAGAGGTTTTAACCCACTGAGCCACCCAGGCACCCCAAGAGTCTTCTTTTTAAAGACCAGGCATGCAGCTAGCTAAAAGGAAGAGAACTCTGTGACTGAACCCAGCCACCTATACCCTGCTTAAATTAGAGATGGTCTCCAACCATATGTCAATTATGAGACCAAGCTAGCAAAGAGGCAAACAGAGCAAAACATAAAATGCACATACTAAACAAAACTGTAGTGATGATTTTTGTGTAGTTGATTTATTCCTCCAGGGAATCTCTCTTTGGGGTGCCCTACTTCCCCAGCCCAGTCTGTGTTAGGTTCTCCCCTCCTCAGCCACCAAGCACTATGGTAGATCTTTGGCGTATCTCAACAAGGGTATTTACTTCCACAGCCTTGTCAATCTTCTCTGCTTCTTAAGGTTGGGAATGATGTCATTCATATACCTTTTGGTATGAAAAAGGGTCAACACATTTAACAAATGAATATAATGCTGTATAGCTCCATATTCTTAGAACTTAGTATGTGCCTGGGTCATGTTACATGGATGAATAATTAAAAATCAATGAAATTAAAATATCTAGGATTTAATTGCTTTTAAAAAGTTCTATAGTAAGAGTTGAAGGAGAGCAAAAGATGCCACTTTGGCATATTGATTATTTTGAGTTAAAGTTACTTAAGAAACAGCCAGTATAAGAATGATATACCAACCATCTCTAGTCTTCCTGAAAGCAGGAACTTAAATCTCCATGTGAAATGTACACTCCCTGTAACGGGTGGGCAGAAGGCATCCTTACCACCGGAGACAGTGTATTCAAGGCTAAGAAGACTATATAAACCTTGTTACTTCCTCACTAATTTATTACCCCCAAGACCAAACTTCTTTTCTTTTTATTTCTTCACAAATATATTGTTTCCCTGTCAAAAAGGTATAAAAGCGGGGTGCCTGGGTGGCTCAGTGGGTTAAAGCCTCTGCCTTCAGCTCAGGTCAACTCAGGTCTTGATCCCCGGGTCCTGGGATCAAGCCCCGCGTCAGGCTCTCTGCTCAGCAGGGAGCTTGCTTCCCTCTCTCTCTCTGCCTGCCTCTCTGCCTACTTGTGATCTCTGTCTGTCAAATAAATAAATAAAATCTTTAAAAAAATAAAAGGTATAAAAGCTGCATGCTTTGGTCACTTCTTTGAATCTCCTACAATTTGTATAGGCTCTCAGAGGTACAAAATTAAATTTATTTTTCTCTTGTTAATTTGCTTATGTCAATTAAATTGTAAGACCAGCCAAAGAGCATAGAAGGGAAGAAGGAAAAACTTCTTCTCCCCTAAGAGTTGTAGGTTTAAAAATTTCTCACAACTTTCATCTGATTTATTTCACATATAAACATTAGCACAGCTGATGTCCATCTGCCCTTTAAAAAGTGTTTGTATTCTAGAAGTCTCTAAGTTTTGAGGTAATTATAACATAAAACCTTTTATTTGGGTCTGGTGTTCTTAACACATTAGGAGTGTGGGACAGGGAGTGGGGATGAGGTCCAAGATATCCTGAAGCTGAAAGTTAACTGACTCTGAGGGTGGATGACTTTTTCTGCAATGGTTTATTTAAACTGACAACATCCATCCTATTGCTAAATTTATTTTTTAGCTGCTCAGATGACCTGAATTTGTTCCAGGATCAGTTTTGGTTAAATGCACTTAGATGGCATTTGGGCCATTGCTCATTTTGGCTAAAGTTGGTGGAAAGGGATGTGTTGATGGCTTTCTCTATCATCCTTTGATGAAAACAGGGAGTAGATACTGACTTTTTACATTAAAGGTCAATTTCCAGGGGCGCCTGGGGGGCTCAGTGGGTTAAGCCTCTGCCTTCGGCTTAGGTCATGATCCTGGGGTCCTGGGATCAAGCCCCGCATAGGGTTCTCTGCTTGGCAGGGAGCCTGCTTCACCCACCCCCTCTGCCTGCCTCTCTGCCAACTTGTGATCTCTGTCAAGTAAATAAATTTTTTAAAAAATCTTAATAAATAAATGAATAAATAAAGGTCAATTTCCACATCTGTAAATGGAGCATGATGATACCTACCTCACAAGGCCGTGGAGGGGAATAAATGGGATAATGTCAGTTCACCACATTGCCTGATCACAGTAGGTTTTCCATAGGTGTTTGTGGATCTGAATCAATTTAATTAAATAAGGGTGCTAGTCCAAAGATGCGTGGAAATCAACTTCTCTGACAAAGAATTTCTTTCTCAGGGGACTACAGCAGATAAAAAAGGAAGTTTTGATACACCCACGGGGAATGTAAGTCTGAAAAACAGAGGACTTAGAAATCATCCCCATTTCCCTCTAAACTGCTCCAACACCACTCAGTTCTGTTCCACTGAGGAACCCCTAGGTCTTCATCATGTGGTTTCTCCCCTGCTTCAGGAAGTGAAGCCAAAGAGGGGTCAGAAAATATGTTAGAAGGTGTCTTTTCCTTCCTTGCCTACTGGAGCATGAGCTCAGAAAACCACATTTCACTCTGGATAGCTACGTGACGATACTGGAGTCACTTTGACATGGTAGGGATGAAGGAGAAGAGGACACTTAGACAAGGGCTGAACACGCCATCATCCTGTGAAACATAATCAAGGACAGTACTGAAATGTGCAATAGAAGTCCAACAAATATATGTCAAATTTCTGCCTATCCACATCAGCACACCTAATCAAGACAGTCTCATTTTTGGCTGGATGACTGTAGTCCATTTACACATTTACCTTCCTCCGGTGCTCTTTCTGCAGAGTAGCTAAGAGATCTTTTGATAAGATAACTCAGATAAGGCCCAGAATCTTTATTATTGGCTCACTTGCTCTGGCCTGGCTGCTTCTCCAAGCTCATCTTTGCTCACTCTCCTGGGGTCCCATTCCTTCCCTTTTGGTTCCTCAAACACACATTTCCTCCTTTCTTTGGGTCTTCGCTTCCTCAATGAAAATCCTACCCCTAATTTTCACCTAGGTATCTCCTACTCACCTTTCAGGTTTCAGCTGAAATGTCACTTCCTGAAGGGTATTTAAACAGATCCCTTACTTTGTGCTCTCATGCATCCTACACTTATTTACGACACTCATTGCAACTTGCAGTTTTATATTTATTTGACTGTTGCTTAATGTCCGTCACTACCAGGACAGAAAAGGCTCCATGAAGGCAGAGAATCTGTTTTGTGCACCACTGTATATACAGGTTCCAATACAGTGCATGACTCATTGCTGAGCAAGTGGAAGCAAAAAGGCACTTGTTAATCATATACAATTTTGGGGGGGGATATACTCGGGAGTACTCCTAAAAACTTCTCTAAGGGATATTATATGATTAGGCTTCTCTTTATAGAGACAGGCTTCCTTATTATAAGACTTGTATTAAAATGTTACTTCAATCTGCTACAGTTCCCAATGACAAATTATTTTTAATCACTGCCACATCTATCTAAAGTGTTTAGTATCTATTCAAAGTGCTGAATTATCTGACATAAGTTTTGCTTGAGTTTACAGAACTTTGAAATTGGGGTTCTTTGTGACTCAGTTTCCCTATCAGTAAAAGGAGGGGTATGAACTAATTGCTCTCAAAGACGCTAATTTCAGATACTAGACTATATTATTATTTCTGCAAAAGATGTGAACCCAGAGCACACGCGCAACACACACACACACACACACACACACAAATGGCCAACAAACTTCAGTAGTAACCAGAAAAATAAATTAGAAACATGAGACACTATCTTTGCAGATCAGCAAAGATGGAAAAAACATATATAACCTTGTTGAGTAGTTGCAAGAAAAAATTATTTTTTCACTGTACATTATTTGGAGTAGCTATTTAGCGATATATATCTAAAGTCTTAAAAAGTATGATCCAGATTATATTTTTCAAAGACAGCCACACCGATAAAATCCATAATCCCGTCCGCTCTTCCTTGTGATGTTTATACTCCTCCATTTAGAGTGGGAGTCTATGTGCCGTGGGCAGGCCTGTACAGATGTGATGGTGCATGGCTTCCAAGGCTAAGACAGAAAAGGTGACACTGCTTCCACTGGGTGCTCTACTGGGACACCCTAAACTGCATGAAAGAAGTGTAGCTACCCCAAAATCAACATGCTAGAGAGATGGAGAATGGCGTCTGAGGAGTCCAAGCTATGCCAACTCCCAGCTAGTTGACTCTTCGAGCCCTAGCACCACCCTAGAATGAGTAAAAGAGATTCCAGCCTCCCATCATCAAGCCAACCCAGCCCATCTCAAATGGAACAGAAATCAGCTATCCTAAGTGAGACAAGCTTAGTCTGAAGACTCATGGGTGAAATAAATGTTGTTAGAAATATTAAGTTTTAATCATGGTGTTAAACTTCCACTGATGGGCAGGTAGGACATAAGGGTGAATTCTGAATTGTTGAAGAAAAATGAGAAGGAGGAGGAGAACGGAGAGGGAGAAGGGGACGAGGAGTCCAAAGCAGCCAAACCACCTGCCTTTGGCTTAGGTCATGATCCAGGGGTCCTGGGATTGAGTCCCATGTCAGGCTCCCTGTTCCCTGCTTCTCCCTCTGTCTCCACCTCTCCCACCCCCACTCGGGCTCTCTCTTGCTTAAATTCTCTCTCTAAGTAAATAAAATCTTAAAAAAAAAAGTAGTACTAAATTTTGGGGTAGTTGATT
The DNA here is from genome assembly GCF_002288905.1 of Enhydra lutris kenyoni. Lineage (NCBI taxonomy): Eukaryota > Metazoa > Chordata > Mammalia > Carnivora > Mustelidae > Enhydra > Enhydra lutris. The sequence goes on from NW_019154105.1 coordinate 23,690,223, forward strand.
ATGTGGCAATAGGTAACTATAACATTATATATACTGTTGGGTTAAAAGATATCTATATCTATACATATATGTATACATATATGATAGAATGTATAAATATGTAGAGATAGGTATAGATGTTTATAGACATAGATGTCTTTTAACCTAGCAGTTTCAGTTCTAGAAATCAGTGCTAAGAAAATATTTAGAAAATATACAAAAATAGCTACAGAGCATTATTAATAAAACCAAGCATTTTGAAACCATCTAAAATGTTCAGCAACTGGCAACTGATTAAATATTTTATATTCATACAATCAATCACTAGGCAGCAATACAAAAAAAGTGATGCATTTACTGACAAGTAAATGAATCATTAAGTCATGAATCAAAAATTATAATTAATCTAATTCTTTGCACTTAAGGTCCATTTTTCTTATCATCTTTTATAGAAACTTATGTGCAAATAAATGGACCTTAGGTGTAAAAACTAGATTAGTATTCATATTCATTAGTTCATGAATATTCATCATTGGTTCATACCCAACTCTCCTTATATTATTTATTTAAAGCACGTTGGTTGTTTTTAAACAAAAATTATACTCTACAAATTACTCTGCAATTTGTTTTTCATCTCATAATTGTCACAGATTTATTATGTTATAGCATATCATATATCTCCAGGTCACAGATTTGGATTTAACTCATTCTTTCTAATAGCTTACCATAATTTATTCAAACTTTTCTCCTATTGATGGATATTCAGGTTGTTCTAGATTTTTCTTTTATACCATTACAAGCAATGATAAAATAAATGTTTCAGTTCATATCTCTTTAGGCACTGATGGTCTTACTTCTGTTACATAAATTCTAAAGAGTGGGTTTGCTGGTTCAGTAAATTTTAATATACATTGTTAGATTATTTTCCAAAAGGGATATAGCAGTTCATATTCTCATCAGCAACTTCCCTGCAGCCTTACCAGCAACACATTCTTTCCCCCTCTCTCCCTTCCTCCCTCTCAAGGGTGGAAAACTTTCTCTATGTTTTATAATTTTCATGTATTTAGGATATAAACCACTTGTAACATGCTGCAAGTATTTTTTCCATTTCCCAATAAACTTTTCTCGTGGCATATTTTGCAGCAGAAAAGTCTTAAATTTTTTATGTCAGATCTATCAATCTTTTCCTTTATGGCTGCTGAGACCTTTGTCTTAAAAGCTCCATACACTGTCAATGATTAGCCTTTGTGGGTATGGGCGGGGTTGAAAAGACTCAGCTGGACAGGACTGTCCTTTCTGCCCTGAGCACTTGAAGCACAAACAGAAACTACTACTCTGCTGCCACTGTCCAGAGAGACTGTGTATCTGTGCGACTGTGAGCTCTAGACAAGTGGTCTGTCTGACACCTTTGTTCAAAAAAAGCAATTGCATTCCTCGAGCCAGCTTTACTGATGGAGATGTGAGCCAGCATATCATCAATCTGGAGCCCTATAAAACAGGCTAATCTATTTCTTGTTCCTTCAAGGAAATAAAAGTAACCTTCAAAATAATCTTTCTATAGCTATCTCACAAAATGCAAGTTTCTAAGTTCTATAATATTTCATTGTTACTAAACAGAAACATGGTTTATGCAAACCCAGGCGGCTCCTGCTTTAGAGATCTCATCTGTCTTTGATGAACGCCTTGACTTGACTAATACCCCAAGATTTATTGCTTTATGCCATCTGGTCAGCTATGAATTAATAAGAGCTTTTACATTTTCTTCCTCTATTCACACTGTATTTTTTCCCAGCACATAATCTTGCATGTTTTTCTATCAAGTGAAAGTAGGGTGAGGTATTTTAATTATTTTAAAACCTACAGTTTGCAGACACCTTAAAAAGTCAATTTTTTTAAAAAGATTTTATTTATTTGACAGAGAGAGATCACAAGTAGAGAGAGAGAGAGGAGGAAGCAGGCTCCCTGCCTAGCAGAGAGCCCGATGTGGGACTCAATCCCAGGACCCTGAGATCATGACCCGAGTCGAAGGCAGAGGCTCAACCCACTGAGCCACCCAGGCAGCCCCCAAAAGTCAATTTTATCATAAATTCACAAATGTCAATGAATTGTTGAAGACATGCCCTTAAACAGAATAGGACTCTACCCTGTGAATAAGATCAGAGGGCAGAGCAGAGGGCATTATGTGCTTCATTCCCTATGTAGTGCTTGGGAGGAAATCAGAGGGCTCCCTTCACTTCAACACTACCTCTATGATAATTTCTACATCTGTATTTCAGCCTTTATCTTCCACCTAATTCTAATTGTCTACCGATCTTTTTTACTTCAGTCATATATATTTATGATACATATACTATATATGACATGTATAATTATGCCATGAAAGCAAATCAATCAACATCCCTACCATTTCCCAATTTCTGCTGATGGCACCATTAGGACTTTAACTCTTATAGTCACCTTTAGCCCAACCTCGTCTTCACCCTATCAAATCCCTTGATTTTTAAGCCATTTAGTCATTCAGAAAACATTTATTGCACATCTACTATGTATTTTTCATTATGGTAAAATACATGTAACATAAAAATTTACCATTTGAACCATACCTACGTGTACAGTCCAGCGGCATTAAGCACATTCACACTGTTGTACGACCATTACCACCATCCATCTCCAGAACCTTTTCATCTTCTCAAACTGAAATTCTATACCCATTAAACAGTAATTTCCCATTCCCACCTCCCCTGCAGATCCTGGCATCACCAGTCTATATTCTATGAATCTGACTACTCTAGATATAATAAATACCACTACTTACTAATTTTTTTGTGTATCCTTAAGTATTTCTCTATGAGATATGGTGCTTAATCAATAAATGTTCTTTAGCAAATTAATCACTGAAACATCAATTTTACAGCTGCTTGAATGTAAATTATGAAAAACTAAATTTCTGGGTCAAAGAACAGCCAGACTTTGATACTTTTTTACATCCTGGCAAATTTTACTTCAGAAAGATGCCAACTGTTAAAGAGAGATTGTATTTATCTATATGATATCATTATTTATGCATACAAACCAGCTGCTGATTTGTAGGTGAAAATGTTCACCCTTGTTCCAATTTGCTAATATTTATCTATAAGTGAGTTTGAAAAATATGAGTTTGATTACTATGCTTATTAGCCATTTCATTCCTTTTTCTAGCTCTTTTTATACCAGATTTCCTTAGCACACAATTAGTAATCCATGATACATTTTTATTTGTACTGAACAATTTGGTACTTTATCATCTTAATGTATGATGTGGTTATATATATTGCTGTTTGTGCTATTGTGCAGCTATTTGTGTAGCTTCTGTGGAGGCTTGGCTGGGCCTCTGATGAGATCCTGCTGTTGGTTTTATAATCCCTACATATTATATTATTTACTAATTTTTCCCCAGATATATATGGAAGATATTTTTCTTTTTTTTCCATTTTCTCCCTTACTTTCCTGTATATATATTTTTAAAGATTTTACTTATTTATCCAACAGACAGAGATCACAAGTAGGCAGAGAGACAAGCAGAGGGAGAGGAGGAAGCAGGCTCTCTGCTGAGCAGAGAGCCTGATGCGGGGCTCAATCCCAAGACCCCGAGATCATGACCTGAGCCGAAGGCAGAGGCCCAACCCTCTGAGCCACCCAGGCACCCCACTTTCCTGTATATTTTTAAGTTGAATTTAAGTTAATTGTTATGGGGACTATACTGATTATATATTACCAGTGTAAAGGCAGATGATATAATCCAGTAATATATAATTATTAGATGATCTGATTCAAGAAATAAAAGATGATCAAAGGGTAAGGTAGATTGCTGCTCTGATAGGATTCCAACTGTAGTTTTTACACCATTATTTTTCATGTGGTTTAGAGGATATTTCTTTTTTATTTTTTAAAAGATTTTATTTATTTATTTGACAGACAGAGATCACAAGTAGGCAGAGAGAGGGGGAAGCAAGATCCCCGCTGAGCAGAGAGCTGAATGCGGGGCTCGATCCCAGGACCCTGAGATCATGACCTGAGCCGAAAGCAGAGGCTTTAACCCACTGAGCCACCCAGGTGCCCCTAGAGGATATTTCTTTAGCTGTACTTATCCCCTGCATAAAATATGTGTAAACTCAGAAGGAGGGTATCAACTTGGCAGAACATAAATAAAACAGCAGAATGTCTACCAGGAGCCCAGGACAGTGACCCTATTCATGGATCTTCCTCCTAAGGACTATTCATTCTATGTATTCAACAAGTACTTGAGTACCCACTAGGTGCTAAGGATATAAGAAAGACAGTGTTCCAGAAATTGGGCCCGAGATGGCAATATAGGAACATCCTGAACTCATCTCTTCCCATGGACACACTGAATCTCTGCCGACATATACAGCAATGCCTCCTGAAGAAGAACTTTAGGGTTGATAAAACAGTTTCTGCACAACATAGAGGGACCACAAAGAAAGGGCAAAAGAGACAGAGACATGGTAATGGCGGAATACCACCCCCCACTCTACAACCCACAATAGGGAAAGATATCACTGAGGGGCCAAGCACAGATTCACCTCACCTGGGACACAGAAAACAAAACAAAACAATCCCCAAAAACCAACAGTGGTTTAAAGGGAAGCTGTAAGTAAAGGAAAATCCAGCTACAAACCCTAGAGCTTCTACCAAACAGTGGGAAAACTGTGAGAACTCTCACTTTCTCCAGGGTCAAAGGAACTGGTGAACACCATGTTAATGTACCCACTCCTCCCTTAAAACACAGAGGGGAGCAGAATCAGGCTCTCTAGTCAGCCTGATAGGGCTACCACAGTGAGCCCTGGGCCCCTAAGCCCACACCAGTTCCAGCTGTCCCCACCAGGCAGCCCCTTGGTTATACCCACCCTAGCTGTCCTCTGGGGGCACCTACCCTAGCTGTCCCTTCCTGCACAGATTGCTTCAGCTCATACTGACTCCAGCTCCAGCTCTAGCTGTCTTATTAGGGTGGCCAAGATATGGGGCATGCCAAGATCTCTCAGCCTTGCCTACTCCCACTCTAACTGGCCAACCAAAGTTGCCAGGCACATGCAATTGAAACAGAACACATTTCCATACAAGGCTACTGATTTGAGACTGGGAGCAGTAGCTGTTCCACCTAATTCATAGGAACAAAAACAGAATGTAAAAAAATGAAGAGACAGAGGAGTATGTTCCAATGAAGGAACAAGATAAATTTCAGGGGGCAAAAAACCTAAACAAAACAGAGATAAGCAATCTACCTGATAAAGAGTTCAAAGTCATGGTAAAAATGATGCTCATGAAACTTGAGAGAGGAGTGGATGAACTTAAAAAAAGAGACAGAAAATATTAAAAAGAACCAGTCGGGACACCTGGCTGGCTCAACCACAAGAGTATGTGACTCTTGATCCTCGGGTCATGAGTTTGAGCCCCATATTAGATGCAGAGATTAGTTAAATAAAAACTTAAAGAAAAAAAAACTAATCAGAACTCAACAATACAATAGTTGAAATGAAAAATATACTAGAGTAAATCAATAGCAGATCAGAAGATGCAGAAGAAAGAATTAGCAAGCTAGAAGAAAGGGTAGTGGGAAGTACCCAAGCTGAAAAGTAAAAAGGCAAAACAAAATTTAATGAGAATGGGTTAATAAACCTCTGGGACAATATCAAATGTATGAACATTCACATTATCAGGGTCCCAGAAGGAGAAGAGAGAAAAAAAGATGCAGAAAACTTACTTGAAGAAATAATAGCTGAAAAATTCCTTCCCCTTGGGGAAAGAAACATACATCTGATTCCAAGCACAGAGAGCACTGAACAAGATGAACCCGAGGAGGTCCACACCAAGACACATAGAAATTAAAATGTCAAAAATTAAAGATGAAGAAAGAATCTTAAAAGCAGTGAGAGAGAAGCAAGTAGATACATAAGAAAGAAACCCCATAATGTTATCAGCTGATTTTTTCAGAAGGAACGTTCCAGGCTAGAATGGAGTGGCACTATATAGGCAAAATGTTGAAAGGGGAAAAAAAAATATCTACAACCAAAAATACTTCGCAAGGTTATCAATAAGCATTGAAGGAAAGGGATGTCCGAGGGGCTGTCGGTTAAGTGTCTGGCTCTTGATCTCAGCTCTGCCCTTGATCTCAGGGTTGTGAGTTCAAGCCCTACATTGCACTCCACGTTGGGTGCCTACATAAAAAAAAAAAAGAAAAAAAAAGAAGAAGAAGAAGAAGAAGGAGAAAAATTGAAGGAGAAATAGAGTTTCCAGGAGGAAAAAAAGAAAAAAGAAAAGTTAAAGGAGTTAATTACCAGTAAAACAGCCTTACAAAAAATGTTAAAAGGGCTTCTTTTTTTTTTTTTTTAAGATTTTATTTATTTATTTGACAGACAGAGATCACAAGTAGGCAGAGAGGCAGGCAAAGAGAGAGAGGAAAGGAAGCAGGCTCCCTGCTGAGCAGAGAGCTCGATGAGGGGCTCGATCCCAGGGCCCTGGGATCATGACCTAAGCCGAAGGCAGAGGCGTTAACCCAATAAGCCACCCAGGCACCCCAAAAAGGCTTCTTTAAGCAAAAAAGAAAAGGCTATAGCTAGAAATAAGAAAATTATGAATTTATGAAAATTATGAAAGAAAAATTTCACTGCTAAAAGCAAACATATATAGTAAATATAGTAGATCAATCATTTATAAAGCTAGTATGAAGGTTAGAAACAGATGTAGTAACATCAATTATATCTACAAAAATTAGTTAAGAGATACGCAAAATTTAAAAATATAAAATATTATGTCATACTCATAATACATTAAGGGGAGAGTAAGAATGTGGTGCTTTTAGGGGCGCCTGGGTGGCTCAGTGGGTTAAGCCTCTGCGTTCGACTCAGGTCATGATCCCGGGGTCCTGGGATCGAGCCCCGCATCGGGCTCTCTGCTCGGCAGGGAGTCTGCTTCCTCCTCTCTCTCTCTCTCTCTCTCTCTGCCTGCCTCTCTGCCTACTTGTGATTTCTGCCTGTCAAATAAATAAATAAAATCTTAAAAAAAAAAAAAAAGAATGTGGTGCTTTTAGAATGTGTTCAAATTTAAGTGACCATCAGCTTAATACAGACTGCTATCCACAGAGGATGCTATATATGAACCCCATGGTAAACACAAGCCAAAAACCTGTAATAGGATACAAAAAATGTAAAGAGAAAGGAATTCAGAATAACACTAGAAGTCATCAAAGCACAGGGGAGGAGAAGAAGAAAGGAACAGAGAATAACTATAAAAAAAAAACCAGAAAATAATTAACAAATGGCAATCAATCAATAGTTTAAATGTAAATGAACTAAATGACCCAATCAAAAGACACAGAGTGACTGAACGGATAAAAAAAACGAGACTTATTTATACACTGCCTACAAGAGATTCAATTCAGACCTAAGACACACAGACATTGAAAATGAAGAGAGGTAAAAAGATTGTACATGCAAGTGGAAGCTAAATTAAAAAAGCTAAGGTAGCAATACTTGTTCATCAGACAAAATAGATATGAAAAGAAAGACTGTAGCAAGACACAAAGAACAGCTTTATGGAATGATAAAGTCCAACAAGAGGATATAACAATTTTATGTATCTATGCACCCAACATGTGAGCACCTAAATATATGAAGCAATATTAGCAGACATAAAGAGAGACATTGGCAGTAACACAATACCAGTAAGGGGACTTTATCGCCCCACTTTATCAATGGATCGACCAACCAGACAGAAAATCAACAAAGAAACTGGCTTTGAACAACACATTAGACCAGATGGATTTAACAATGGATATTGTTAAATGGATATTTAACAATATCCATTTAGTAATGGATATACAGAACATTCCATCCAAAAACAGAATACATTCAAGTACACATGGAATATTCTTCAAGATAACAAGTTAAGCCATAAAGCAAGTCTCAATAAATTTAAGAAGATTAAAATCACATCAAGCATCTTTTCCAAACAAAGTTATGAAACTAGAATGAATTAAAAAAAAAACCTGGAAAAATGTAAACATGTGGAGGCTAAATAACATGCTATTAAACAACCGGGGATCAATGAAGACATCAAAGAGGACATAAAAAAAATACATGGAGACAAATGAAAGTGAAAACATAGCAGTTCAAAATCTTTGGGATGCAGAGAAAGCTGTTCTAAGAGTGAAGTTTATAGTGTTACATGACTACCTCAAGAAACAAACAAAAATCTCAAACAATCCAACCTCATGCCTAAAGGAACTAGAAAAAGACAAACAAAACCCAAAGAGAGTAAAAAGAAAAGAATCATACAGATCACAGAGGAAATAAATGAAATAAAGACTGAAAAAAAAAAAACAAACGATAGAATGGATCGATGAAATCAGGAGCTGGTTCTCTGAAAAGATCAACAAAATTTATAAACCTTTAGCCAGACTCTTCAAAAAAAAAAAAAAGAGAGAGAGAGAGAGAGAGAGAGAGGATGCAAATAAATAAAATCACAAATGAAAGAGAAGTTACAACTGACACCACAGAAACAGAAAAAAGTAAAGAGACTACAATAAAAAATTACATGCCACCAAAATGAACTTAGAAGAAATGGATAAACTCTTAGAAACATACAGTTTTCCAAAACTGTATCAGGAAGAATTACAAAATATAATAGAGACCAATTACTAGTAATGAAATTGTATCAGTAATCAAAAAACTCTCACCAAAAAAAGTCCAGGACTAGATGATTTCACAAGTGAATTATACGAAACATTTGAAGAAGACTTAATACCCATTCTTCTCAAACTGTTCGACAAAATTGTACAAAAAGAAATAACTTCCAAATTCATTCTTTGAGGCCTATTATACCTGACACCAAAACCAAGGGACTACTAAAAAAAAAAACATTGCCTAATTTCCCTGGATAAACATAGATGCTTATGTTCAAGGTATTACCAAGACATTACAATGGCCATTCATGACAATAAGGTGGTATTTGTTCCAAGAATGCAAGGATGACTTACTATCCATAAATCAATCAATGTGATACACCACATTAACAAAATAAAGGATAAAAATTGTATAATTATCTCAATAGATACAGAATAAGCATGCGACAAACTTCAATATCTATTCATAATAAAAACTCTCAACAAAGTGGGCTTAGAGAGAACATATCTCAACATAAGAAAGGCCTTACAAGAAAAATCTACAGGTATTCCATGGTAAAAAGCTAAAAGCTTTCCCTCTAAGATCAGGAACAAGACAAAGATGTCCATTACTGCCACTATTATTCAACAAGATACTAGAATTCTTAGCAACAGCAATTAGACAAGAAAAAAAAAGCATCCAAACTAGAAAAGAAGAAGCAAAACTGTCACTATTTACAAAAGACGTGATACTATATATAGCATAGATATTCATATATATATGATAATGACTCCATCAAAAAACTGTTAAAATTAATAAATTCAGTAAACATGGCATAAAATCAATATACAGAAATCTATTTCATGCCTATGCAAGAAAACATAATAGAATAAAAAACAGCAGAAAGGGAAATTAAGAAAACAATCTCATGGGTGCCTGGGTGGCTCAGTTGTTAAGCATCTGCCTTCGGCTCAGGTCATGATCCCAGTGTCCTGGGACTGAGTCCAGCATCGGGCTCCCTGCTCAGCGGGAATCCTGCTTGTCCCTCTCCCACTCCCCCTGCTTGTGTTCCCTCTCTCACTGTGTCTCTCTCTGCCAAATAAATAAATAAAATACTTTTTTAAAAAAAGAAAACAATCTCATTTATAATTGCATCAAAAAGAATAAAATCCCTAGGGGGCGCCTGGGTGGCTCAGTGGGTTAAAGCCTCTGCCCAGGTCATGATCCCGGGGTCCTGGGATAGAGCCCCCTTGTCGGGCTCTCTGCTCAGTGGGGAGCCTGCTTCCTCCTCTCTCTCTGCCTGCCTCTCTGCCTACTTGTGATCTCTGTCAAATAAATAAATAAGTAAATCTTAAAAAAAAAAAAAAAGAATAAAATGCCTAGTAATACATTTAACCAAGGAAGTGAAAAACCTGACTATAAGACACTGATAAAAGAAATTAAAGACAACAAAAATAAATGGAAAGATATACCATGTTCTGAACTGTAAGGATTAATACTGTTAAAATGTCCATACTACCCAAAGCAATCTATAGATTCAGAATAGTCATTATTAAAATTCCAGTAGTATTTTTTATAGAACTACAACAAATAAGCACAGATTTGTATGGAACCACAAAAGACCCCAAATAGCCAAAGCAATCTTGAGAAAGAAGAACAAACCAGAAGGTATCACAATCCCAGATTTCAAAATATACTACAAAGTTATAGTAATGAGAGCAGTTACTGGCATAACAACAGACATGTCAGTGCAATGAAACAGAGAGCCCAGAAATAAACCCACATTTATATGGTCGATTACTCTATTACAAAGAAGGCAAAAATATACAATGGAGAAAAGACTGTCTCTTCAATAAATGATGTTGGAAAAACTGGAAAGCTACATACAAAAAATGAAACTGGACCACTCTTACACATTTCACAAACAAACCCGAAGTCGATGAAAGAACTAAATGTAAAGCCTGAAACCATAAAATTCTTAAAGGAAAAACATAGGTAATAATTTCTTGGAGATCAATTTTAGCATTATTTGTCTGTGTATGTCTCCTTTGGCAAGGGAAACAAAAACAAAAATGTAACTATTGGGACTACATCATACTGAAAACTTTTGCACAGCAAAGGAAACCATCAACAAAACAAAAAGGCAACCTACTGAATAGAAGATATATGCAAATGATATATCTGATAAGGGGTTAATATCCAAAATATAAAAAGAACTCACACAACTTGACACCAAAAATGCAAATTATCCAATTTAAAACATGGGCAGATGCCCTGACTAGCAGAAGATGTTCAACATCACGCACCGTCAGGGAAATGCAAATCAAAACCACAGTGAGCTGTCACTGCCCACTAGTCAGCATGACCAGTATCCAAAAGACAAGAAGTAACAGATGTTGGCAAGAATATAGAGGAAAAAAGGAATCCTTGTGTACTGTAGGTGGAAATGTAAATTGTTGCAGCCACTATGGAAAAACAGTATGGAAGTTCCTCAGAAAATTAGAAATAAAAATACCATACAATCTAATAATTTCACAGCTAGGTACTTACCTAAAGAAAACAAAACCAGTAATTCAGAAAGATATATGCACCCCTATGCTTACTGCAGCTTTATTTACAATAGTCAAGATATAGAAGCATCAAGAGATGAGTGTCCATCAACACATGAATTAATAAAGAAGATGTGAGGGCACCTGGGTGGCTCAGTGGGTTAAAGACTCTGCTTTCAGCTCAGGCCATGATCCCAGGGTTCTGGGATCGAGCCCTGCATTGGGCTCTCTGCTCAGCAGGGAGCCTGCTTCCTCCTCTCTTACTGCCTGTCTCTCAGCCTACTTGTGATCTCTGTCAAATAAATAAATAAAATCTTTAAAAAAAATAAAGAAGATGTGATATATATATATAACAGAATATTATGCAGCAATAAAAAATAATGAAACCTGGCCATTTGCAACAACATGGATGGACCTAAAGAAAATTATGATAAGTGAGTAAGTCAAAAAGAGAAAGACAAATGTATATAATTTCACTTACATGTGGAATCTAAAAAATAAAACAAAACAGAAACAGACTCATAAACACAAAGAACGAACTGGTAGTTGCCAGACGGGATGGGGGTGGTAGAATGGACGAAATAGATGAAGGAGATTATATTACATTTGTATATAAGGGAATTAGAGGTATAAAATAAATAATTCACAGGGATGAAAAGTACAGCATAAGGAATTCAGGAAATAATATTGTTTGGTGACAATAACTTTGTATGGTGACAGACAATATACTTATCATGGTAAGCACTGTATAATGTATATAATTGTCAAATCACTCTGGTGTACGTCTAAAACTAATATAATATTACATGTCAACTATACTTCAATTAAAAATAAAATTAAGGGGTGCTTGGGTGACTCAGTCAGTCAGGCATCCGACTCTTGATTTCAGCTCCAGTCATGATCTTGGGGTTGTGAGACTGAGCCCCACATGGAGCCTGCTTAACTTTCTCCCTTTCCCTCTGCCACTGCCCCTCACTATGCTATAATTAAATAACTAACTAACTAAATAATTATAAAAAATATTCCCTCTCAGGAAACTTTTGGTCCAGAGAAGTAGAAAGTTATAATTGAGTGCATTAAGTGCTACCACGGGGAGGAACAGAGTTACACTGAGGTATACCCATGGGCTAGCTTAATAAGTGAGTTCATATGAGATTCAATTCCACTTTTATGAGTGATGTATGATCAAATCCTTAAAGTGTTCAACAGTATTCTACCATTACACTGAAACACATATAATTTAGAAAACTATAGGAGTTCTTTCTTTTTTCCTTTTAGATTTTATTTATTTATTTGAGAGGGAGAGAGAAATCTGGAGCAGACTTTGCAGTGACTGCAGAGCCGGACACAGGACTCGATCCCAGGACCCTGAGTTGAAACCAAGTCAGATATTTAACTGCCTAAGCCAGCCAGGTGCCCCCAAGGAGTTCTTTCAAAAATTTTAAAATATAATATATATACAGAAAGTGAACGTATCTCAAACGTACAGCTTGATGAGTTTTTACAAGCTGACACAACTGTATAACCAGCACCTAAATCAAAAAATCAAATAGGACCATCATCTAGAAGTCTTTCTCATGCTCCCTTATCCTGATTTACAATAGCACAGACTGGTTTTCCATATACTTCTTTTTTAAAGTAGGCTCCCCACCCAGCGTGGAGCCCAATGCTGGGCTTAAACTCACGACTCTGAGATCAGGACGTGAGCTGACATCAAGAGTTGGATGCTTAAGTGACTGAGTCACCCAGGTGCGCCAGTTTTTCCTACACTCTTTAACAGAATCATGAAGCATGCACTGTTCTGTGTCTGGCTTTGTGTTTGGTTGTGGATTGTTAATTATTACTGCTGTTTTGCATTGTTTGTGTGAATCCACACATTTATTTCAACATACAGGCATCTTGATGGCTTCTGGTTTGAGGCCACTATTTATATCACTCCTATGACACTTCTGGCCATGTGTCAGTGAATATATGAATGCATTTCTGTTAGATACGCAGGTGGGAGTGGAGCTGCTGGATCCTGGGGTGTGTGTATATTCAGCTTTAGAAGACAGACAACAGGAGTTTTAATATCATACAAGAAAAGCAGAAATAGCACTTGAGAAAACATCTACACTCTAAGATTAAATAAAAAGCCAGGATATAAAACTATATATATTCAAAACTATGCGGGTTTTTTGGTTGTTGTTTTTTTAATCTTAATTTTTTTTAAGTAAACTCTATTCCCAATGTGGAGCTCGAACTCATGACCCTGAGATCAAGAGTCAAACACCTAACTGACTGGGACAGCCAGGAGCTCCCGAACTATGAACTATCACAGCACATGGGAAAATAACCTGGAAGGAAAATAAATCAGCAATGTAAGAGTGACTATCTTTAAGTGGATGATCTGTTAGCAATTTCTTTTCAACCTTTCTATATTTCCAGGACAATTGAGCATATTATATCCCATATATATTTTGATCTAAATCCACAGAACACCAAAGTGAAGATAGTTACGATGTTTAGAAGCTATGACATTCTCCAATCCGCAAGGAATTTTGTGAAGGTTTGTTGAATGACTCATATAGAATTCTATGTCACACACTTCGCCCATGTTTATGTACGTTCTTTTTTTAAATTTAAATTCAATTAGCCAACACATAGTACATCATTAGTTTCAATGTAGTGTTCAATGATTCATCAGTTGCGTATCACTCCCAGTGCTCATCACGTCGTGTGCCCTCCTTATATTTTGTGGCAAAGTCTTAGACTCACAGAAAATCAGAATTGGGAAAAATGGTAGGGCTCATCTGGTCCTCTAGCTTTCAAATATTTTTAGCTCTGGAAGTCTTTACTTGAAATTTTATATGAAAACCTAATACATACAAGTGAGAGACCAGGAACATTTTGAAGAGGCTTTGGGAGTCAGAGCCCTGCCAGTTTAGCTCTCTAAGGTAAACAGGGCCAAAATGTCAAGAATCCTTTTTTTTTTTTTTTAAAGATTTTATTTATTTATTTGACAGAGAGAGAGAGAGATCACAAGTAGGCAGAGCAGCAGGCAGCGAGAGAGGGGGAAGCACCCTCCCTCCTGAACAGAAAGCCCGATGCGGGGCTCTATCCCAGGACCCTGAGATCATGACCTGAGCTGAAGGCAGAGGCTTAACCCACTGAACCACCCAGGCACCCCAAATGTCAAGAATCTTTAAGAGATACTCTTTGAAAACGACTGATCAAATTTAATCCATTCTGGGGGGGAAAAAAAAAGCTGAAGCAAGGCCATAAAGCAAGTTTGCTATAGAACCAGATTTTCTGACTTGGAATCTAATGTTTTCCAACACATCACTGCTTTTCAATGGGACCTGATGCTCTCCAATCACAGGAACAATGCCTATGCCCTATGTCTCCCACCCAGATTAGCACAGACAGCAGTGCCAAGAACATCTTTTTTTTTTTTTTTTTTTAAATCAAACAACTGATATATACCTGGCTACTCAATTAGAAAAGACCAGATTACCACCCAAGGTTAATTATATACAGAAAAAGCTATGCTTGCTTTTTATAAAAGGAGGTAAGGATCACCTCAGTCTCCATACCTAACCTCCTCAGTGGCACCAAGGACATGTCCCAGTACCAGTAAGGGATAGATTAAGATCTTCAACAATAAAGCAGCTGGGTATGTAATGGACTTAAAACCGAAAGCAGGAAAAGGACCTACATGGAAGAAATTTCTTCCTGCCCATAGCAATTAATGTGGTGAACAGATGGGAAGGGAAGCGGACTATTTTCAGGCTTTAAAGGGAAGATAAGAGATATGAAGAAATAATAAGCAGTAAACCCCCAGTGCAGGGGCAAACACAAGGGCATGCTTTTCTTTTTCCAAAAGATATTTTTAGTGCTGGTAGCAACTGCTCAGAGTGCTATCCTATAGTTGTTTCTCCATCATTATACAGGAACAGAGTACTAGAGAGACAGAATAAAAAATTCAGAATGAAGTCACAAAACAGAGGCATCAATGGAAGCAAGAGGGATGAAAACGAGCTCCCAATTCTGGGAGCTTACCATGTCTTACCCCAAGCTCAGTTCATACAAAGGCGAGCTTCTCTTTATCCATACGGTGGCGTGCAATACTTCTAGAATTGGCGGTTATAATGAGGATCATGTGGTGGCATTCGTATCAGCAAGGAAGGATCAGGGTATACGTTCAATGATGTTTTGATGTGGGCTTTTGATTGTGTTGGAGTTAATACTCCATTGGTAATCCACACACAGCACAGCCCAAGGCCCTCCTCTGTTTATTCACCTGCTACCGAACAGGCTTGTCCCTTGTGTAGTGTCTCCCGTGATAATTCATCTTGCTCACACCTGCAAGCGTACTCTTCCCTTGTCACCACTGTCATAATGTCATTGTAATTTCTGATATTTGCAGAAAACTTTTATGACTTTCAAAGCATTTTTCACATCTGTTTTCTCACTTTACCCTCATGACATCTCTGTGATGTGTAACTGCTGTTGGACAGATAAAGAAACTTATGCTCCGTGTTATCAATAGCCAAACTACGGGAACAGCCCAAATGTTCATTGACTGATGAATGGATAAAGAAGATGTGGTATAGATACAGAATGGAATATTACTCAGCCACCAAAAAGAATGAAATCTTGGGGCGCCTGGGTGTCTCAGTGGGTTAAAGCCTCTGCCTTTGGCTCAAGTCATGATCCCAGGGTCCTGGGATCGAGTCCCGCATTGGGCTCTCTGCTCAGCAGGGAGCTTGCTTCCCCCCTCTCCTCTGCCTGCCTCTCTGCCTACTTGGCATCTCTGTTTGTCAAATAAATAAAATCTTTAAAAAAAAAAAAGAATGAAATCTTGCCATTTGTAACAACATGGATGGAGCTACAGTGTTTTATGCTAAGTGAAATAAGTCAGTCAAAGAAAGACAAATAAATACCATATGATCTCACTCATATGTGGAATTTAAGAAACAAAACAGATGAACATACGGCAAGGGAGAAAGAAAAAAATGAGAGAGGGAAACAAACCGCAAGACTAGTTTTTGCTTTTTTTTTTAATGTGGTAGGCTCCATGCTAAGCATGGAGCCCAGTGCAAGGCCTGAATTCATTACCCTCAGATCAAGACCTCAGCTGAGATCAAGATTCAGCCACTTAACCAACTGAGTCACCCAGGCGCCACCGCACCCAAACCATAAAAGACTCTTAACAATACAGAACAAACTGAGGGGTGATGGAGGGAGGTGAGTGGAAGACAGGTTATATGGATGATGGGTATTAAAGACGGCACTTGTGGGTCACCTGGGTGGCTCAGTCAGTTGAGGGTCCGAATCTTGATTTCGCCTCAGATCATGATCTCAGGGTCCTGAGATCAAGCCCCTCATTGAGTCCTGCACTCACTGCAGAGTCTGCATGATATTCTCTTCCTCTCCCCCTTACTCTTTTGAGCGCTCTCTCTTGCATGAGCTCTCTCTCTCAAATAAATAAATCTTAAAAAAATAAATTAAATGATGAGCACTGGGTATTGTATATCAGTGATGAATCACTAAATTCTACTCCAAAACCAATATCGCACTGTATGTTCACTAAAATTTAAATTAAAAAAAAGAAGAAGAAACTAATGCTCTAAGACTGTGAGTGATCACTCCAGGGTATCATGGTTAATAAGTGGCCAGGTGGAAACAAGAATCTTGATCTTCAAGTTTTTAGTCCATCATTCTTCTATTACAACTTACTTTCTACTAAAACACATATAACACCATTAGATGTTACCTAACGTCCTTCTGAAGAACTTCACCATAGCCTCCGTGTGGCTTTCCAATTCTTCCATACCTGGTGACTTCTCCTGTTTAACCTTCTCTCACACTTCTATCCAATATGCACTGGCTGCTTGCTCAAAACAATACCCTCACCTGCCACGTCCTCCTTTTTTTTTTTTTTAAAGATTTTATTTATTTATTTGACAGACAGAGATCACACATAGGCAGAGAGACAGAGGGAAGCAGACTCCCTGCCGAGCAAAGAGCCCGACATGGGGCTCGATCCCAGAACTCTGGGAGTCATGACCTGAGCCGAAGGCAGAGGCTTTAACCCACTAAGCCACCCAGGTGCCCCCGTCCTCCTTTTTTTCATTTCACCAAACACTATACAGCATTCAAGGCTCGGCACAGGTGTCTGACAGATCAAATCTTCCACCAAAAGCAATTCACATTTTGACATTTCATTATATTCAATATAATTTGTAGTAAACCATAATTGTTAAATTATTTGTTATACCACAACAGTTATATTATAGTTGTTCAATGTTTTGTTTCTGTTAAACACCAAATCCTTCAGTGTAAAAGGTGGTAAAATAGGGGTGCCTGGGTGGCTCAGTGGGCTAAAGCCTCTGCCATCAGCTCGGGTCATGATCCCAGGGTCCTGGGATTGAGCCCCGCATTGGGCTCTCTGCTGGGTTGGGAGCCTGCTCCCCACCCCTTCTCTGCCTGCTTCTCTGCCTGCTTGTGATCTGTCTGTCAAATAAATAAATAAAATCTTAAAAAAAAAAAAAAGGTGGTAAAATATACTTCTTTCGTGAACATGTACTAGTGTCCAGCACAGAGGAGACACTCAATAACAAAAGTAGATGCTTTTTGTTTTTGACTCAATATAGTGCCTAGTATTCTATGAGGATATGGTCATCAAAACGACTGGGGTGAGGAAGATAGGGCAGAATTTCAGTCTTGAAGGAACTGGGGTACCAGGAAGGCTCCAAGGTAGGGAGCCACCTCCTGAAACTAGGTACACAATGAAAGCAAAAAAGCAACAATTTGATTTGATGCTCCTCATATACATGTCTTGCTTAAGAAAGAAGACAGCGGGGCACCTGGGTGGCTCAGTTGGTTAAGTGTCTGCCTTCAGCTTAGGTCATGATCCCAGGGTCCTGGGATCCAGCCCCACACTGGCTTCCTGCTCAGCAGGGGGTCTTGCTTCTCCCTCTCACTCCACCCCTTCACCCCACTTGTGCACTTGTGCTCTCTCTCACTCTCCCTCTCAAATACACAAATAAAGCCTTAAAAAAAGAAAGAAAGAAGACTAGCTTCACTAGTGGACTCTAGGTATACATTAAGTAGCTCCTAAGAGACAGAGAGAAGGAAAGGGAGAAAGAAAAAGAGAAAGTAAGTGTGTAAGTTGTCTCCTAAAAAATAGTTACCTTCTGTAGGACAGTTGGTATATATTATATCTAACGCACCTGTTGCTGATCGTGGGAAGCAGCACTCATTTATTTTTTTTTTAAAGATTTTATTTATTTATTTGACAGACAGAGATCACAAGTAGGCAGAGAAGCAGACAGATAGAGAGAGGTGGAAGCAGGCTCCCTGCAGAGCACAGAGCCCGATGTGGGGCTCGATCCCAGGACACCAGGACCATGACCTGAGCTGAAGGCAGAGGCTTTAATCCACTGAGCCACCCAGGTGCCCCGAAGCAGCACTCATTTAAAAAATGCAGGTAATTCTCTAAGACAATGCCTATCCCACACTTGTTTTTGTAAATAAAATTTGATTGGAACGCACCATTAAAATCCTTTTTTTAAAGACCTTCCTATGCTTACTTTTGTACTACAAGGATAGAGTCAAGTAGTTGCTGCAAAGCCTTTATAAAATATGTACTATCTTGCCTTTTAAAGAAGTTTGCCCACCTCTGCTATAAAATCTGGTTCTGCTTTTTATAGAGATCACAAAGCAATCTCTGGTAAGGGAGATTCAGAAGCTGTCTACAGATTTGGAAAGGCCAGAAGGTTTCCGCTAATTCCATTGCTTTGGTCCATCACCCCATCATTTGACCATTCTGTGTTAGTGTATCTACCCGTGAAGCTGAGATTATTCTACCTACTCTTGTCTCCTGAGACTGAAATGTTCTAGCACCTGTGTACCGTGTCCAGCTATGATTATTTCCTAATGCTCATGGGTCAGAAAAAGAGTGAATTGTTGGTGTACAACAGTTAGTCAAAGTAGTTATAGCAACAACTTGTTTATCTGAGCATAGGAAGGAGTAGATTTTCTGAGTTAGCGAAAGTATATCCTTCACATTATGTTTATTGCTTTTAGTGGAATCCTTTCTTGAATGCATCTCATAAATTTTTTCATAGCAATAGCATATAATAAACACATTTAAACACTTTTTTGCTGACTCAGAATCATCATAATGAAATTTGTTACATTATAGCCCTCTGGGGCCACTACAGAATGGAGGTTAACTGAGCTAACACAAAAGAGCTAAGAAAACAGATTCGGTAGTTCTTGTATCTGCTTTTCTCCTTCCCTCATTCTCAGCAGCCATCCTGCAGTGGAATGCAAGGACTGGAAGGTGATCTAAATCATCTAACAATCTCATGCTGAAATTCCTAGTTAAAAAAAAAAAAAGTATCAATCTAATGGGATGGTCTGTCTTAATCCTCTTAGGCTGTTATGACAAAATATCACAGACTGGGTGGCTTATAAACAACAAAAATTTATTTCTCACACTTCTGGAGGATGAAAGTCAGTGATCAGGTGCCAGCAAGGACCAGCAAGGGCCTCCTCTGGACTGCAGACTTCTTGTTCTGTCCTCACATGGTGGAGGGGGCCAGGGAGCTCTCTGGAATCTCTTCTATAAAAGCACTAACCCCATTCAGGGAAGCTCTGCCATCATGACCTTGTCACGTCCCAAAGGCCCTACCTCCTAACACCATCACCTTAGGCATTAGGATTTCGACATACAAATTCTGGGGAAACACAAACATTGAAACCACAACAGTTGGTCTAGTTTAGTTCACCAAATCATCAAATACACAGACACAGACACACACACACACACACACACACACACACACACACACACACACACATTTGGAAAGAGAGAGTGCGCGGAGCAAGAGAATCTTTCAAGCAGACTCCCCCTAAGCAAGGAGGAGCCCAACGCAGGGCTTGATCTGCACAACCCATGAGATTGTGACCTGAGCCGAAACCAAGAGTTGGACACTTAGCCAAATGAGCCACCCAGGTGCCCCAAGTCATCAAATATTTACAATATGCTTCCTCTGGGTCAATTTACAGTCTTAAATTCAAAGCTGATTAAGACACAGTTTCTGGGGGCGCCTGGGTGGCTCAGTGGGTTAAAGCCTCTGCCTTCGGCTCAGGTCATGTTCTTAGGGTCCTGGGATTGGGCCCCGCGTCAGGCTCTCTGCTCAGCGGGGAGCCTGCTGCCCCCCTCTCTCTCTCTGCCCAATGTTCTCCTCTAAGATTGTGTGTGAATAAGAAAGCCACACGTAGAATGCAAGCTGGTGCCACCACTCTGGAAAACAGCACAGAGGTTCCTCATAAAGTTGAAAATAGAGCTACCCTATGACCCAGCAATAGCACTACTGGGTATTTATCCTAAAGATAAAAAGGTAGTGATCCGAAGGGGCACGTGCACCCGAATGTTTACAGCAGCAATGTCCACAATAGCCAAACTATGGAAAGAACCTAGATGTCCATCAACAGATGAATGGATAAAGAAGATGTGGTATATATATACAATGGAATACTATGCAGCCATCAAAAGAAATGAAATCTTGCCATTTGCAATGATGTGGATGGAACTAGAGGGTACTATGCTGAGTGAAATACATCAATCAGAGAAAGACAATTATCATATGATCTCACTGATATGAGGAAGTTGAGAGGCAGGGCGGGGGGCCATGGGGGTTAGGGAAGGAAAAAATGAAACAAGATGGGATTGGGAGGGAGACAAACTATACGAGACTCTTAATCTCACAAAACAAACTGAGGGTTGCTGGGGTGTGGGGGGGTAGGGAGAGGGTGGCTGGGTTATGGACATTGGGGAGGGTATGTGCTATGGTGAGGGCTGTGAAATGTGTAAGCCTGATGATTTACAGACCTGTACCCCTGGGACAAAGAATACATTATATGTTAATAAAAATAATTTTTAATTTTTTTTTTTTAAGATTTTCATTTATTTGACAGAGCACAAGTAGGCAGAGAGGCAGGCAGAGAGAGAGAGGAGGAAGAGGCAGGCTCCCTGCCGAGCAGAGAGCCCGATGTGAGGCTCGATCCCAGGACCCTGGGATCATGACCCGAGCTGAAGGCAGAGGCTTTAACCACTGAGCCACCCAGGCGCCCCTAAAAATAGTTTTTAAAAGAAACCTCAAAATTGCAAAAAAAAAAAAAAAAAAAAAAGCCCGCTAACAGATTCACATGTATCTATTTTGCTCATTCAGTGTTATCTATTTTGTTTTCAGGGCTCCAATCACACATTCATTTTTCTGATGACAATAAACAATACCTAAATGGATAAGAAAAAAGTTCTTAGCAGTCAGAACACACTTGCTTTCCACAGTCACACTCTGGCCTTACAACAACATCCCTTAAGGTGAGGTTGCCAAGCATAAATTCTATCTAAAAACGGAGACTTCTTTGTATTAAAAGGTAATATGTCAAAGAATCATTTTACAGTAACTAATGTTCTGCCCTCAAATTACACTTTACAGGTCCAAGGGGACATTAGGTATATTTCAACATGTTTCTCCCCTTGCACTGACCTAAACTTCCTGTCTCCATTTAACAGTGATGAACTAAAGGCAAGTCCTAAATATTTCTACCTGATCATGGGTAAATCTAGCGGTAAGATTTTTCCTTTATAAGGAGACTTTAACCACCTCAAGACTCAAAATCAAACATAATACAAAATATAAAGGGTACCTGAGGTAAGAGAAAGACAGAAGAGAGAGAAGAGAGAAAGGGGAAGAAAGAAGGAGAGAGCTGAGGAAGGCAGAGAGAAATGGAAGCAAGAGAAAAGAAGATCAAGAAGAAAATGACAAAGACTAATAATACCCAATCAAGATGTCGTTATTCAAAAAATCACATCATTGAGAGAAGATCACAAATGAAGAGCTATTACCTTCCAAGAATAAGAATGGGAAGAGCCTAAGGTGAAGACCGAGGGACATGGCTTAAGGTCTGTATCCTCTGACACCTAACCCTTTCTAGATCTGATACCAACTGATGACACCTGGCTCCCAGCTCCGGGGCAAAGGAAGCGTGTATGTCACCTACTGCTCAGGTAGTGATGGAAAAGCTCGGTTTAAGACAAAAGCAAAATGTGGTAAAATAGTACTAGCAACTGAGGAAAAAAACCAGGTTTGAACCAGGATTAAGTAAGTGGAAGGTTTAGTCAACACAATAGAAAGGAATGATGAATAAAAGACGGGTAGAATAGGTTAAACCATCACTATTTACAGAATACATAAGGAAAAACCCAAGAAAGTCACCTAAAAACTACAAAAATATAACAGAATTCAGTAAGCCTGATGGAGTATGAATCAACAGCTTCATAAATAATAAACAAAAGATTTAATGGATGAAAAGACCTCAATTATAATAACAGCCAAGACAACAAAATCCCAAGGAATAAACTTATTAGGAATATGAAGGAATATGGGAAGAAAACTTCAAGCCACTTTTAAAGGACAGGCAAGTGACCAAATGGAAAGGCATACCATGGTATTGACAGGAAAATGTGACATCATGAAGATATCATTCTCTTGAACTATACCTAGATGTCAAATGCAATTTCAGTAGAAAAGAACAGTGGGAAAAGCTCTGAGATAGGACAGTAATAAGGCAAAACCAGTCCTACCAGATACTAAGATGTTTTATAGCCTCTCAATAATTAAAACAGTATGAAACAACTGCATGAATACACAGATCCATATGAGAATAGAAAAGCCCAGAAAATAGATCCAAATATTTGAAATTTAATAAACAACAAAAATGGCATCTTAAATCAGTGGGGAAAGACCATTCGATATATGTTGTTTGCAGAGCTGGAGAGCCAACTGGAAAAAGATAAATTTGGAACCAATATCCACACCATACACCAAGATAAACTCCAAGCTGAGCAAAGATTAAAATGCTGAAAATTTAACCATAAATGTACCAGCAGCCACACACACAAAAATAAGAACCTGACATTATCTGCCCCATGGTGGAAGGACACCTATGAAATAGTCTTCAAGTAAAAAAAAATCCAACTTAAGTCTGATCACGCCTTGATCCAATTACCAATTTACAGAAACAAAAGAACAAAGACACTACACTGCAGGGATGCCGTCAGTGAAACCCGTGTTATGGGAGACTGGACACTCAGGACACTCAGGGTACAATACTCCAGTGAAAAATGCAAGAACAGGGGGCGCCTGGATGGGTCAGTGGGTTAAAGCCTCTGCCTTTGGTTCAGGTCATGATCCCAGGGTCCTGGGATCGAGCCCCATATCGGGCTCTCTGCTCAGCAGGGAACCTGCTTTCCTCTCTCTCTGCCTGCCTCTCTGCCTACTTGTGATCTGTCTGTCAAATAAATAAATAAAGCTTTGAAAAAAAAAAAAAAACAATTGCACCACAAATAGCTTTAAAAAAAAATGCAAGAACAGTATAACAGTCATACACATTTGTCATAAGGAAGGAAAGAATACAGATTCATATTTTTTTATGTGTACATCAAAAATCTCTAAAGAGATTCACATAAAACTAAACACAGTGGTATCCTGAGGAAGGAAAACTGGGCATTAGGGACGGGATGGAAAGAAGAGTTTGCTTTATACCTTCTAAACTTGAATTTTTGACCTTTGGAAATTCATTATTTATTTAAGAATTAAAGAAAGAAAGCAAAATTAAAGTACCAATGAACTTCTTTAAAAAGGACAGTAGCTCTTAACCTTGAAATGACCATGATAAAAGCTCCTGAGTAGAAGCTCCTGAAGAAGTTAACAGCAGGAAGAGTTATAATGAGCACCTAGATTAAGGTAATGTGTCTTGCTTTTCTCACTGGAGTATTACAATAGTTTCCAAATGCATTTTTCAGTCTTGCACGTTCCAATCCATACTCCACAGGGCTGTTGCGATATCTTCATAATGTTGCAGGATCTTCCTAAAATGCAGATCTAATCATGTTTAAAGACTTTTGGAGGTTTCTTTAAAAATTAAAAATAGAACTACCAAAAAAACAAACAAGCAACAACGAAAAAAAGTAGAACCACCATATGATTCAGCAATTCATGGGTATTTATCTGAAGATAATGAAAACACTAATTCAAAAAGCTATCTGCACCTCCAAGTTCACTGCAGCGTTATTCTAACAGCCAAGATATGAAAACAACCGAGGTGTCCACTGATTGATGAATAGATAAAGAAAACACAGTATATATGTTTACAATGGAATGTTATTCAGCCATTAAAAAGAATGAATTCTTGCCATCAGGAATGAAATGGATGGACCTTGAGGGCATTTTGTTAAGTGAAATAAAAATAAAAATAAACTGAGGTCTTACAGAGAACAGATGGATGGTTGCCAGAGATGGGGGTGGGGTGGGAAGGAAGATACGAATGAAGGCGATTAAAAGGTAACTTCCGGTTATAAAATAAATAAGCTATGGGGACATAACGTACAGCACAGTGACTATAGTTAATAATACTGTGTTGCATATTTGAAAGTTGCTAAGAGGGATCTTCAAAGGTGTGTTGGGTTTTTTTTAAGATTTTATTTGTTTATTTGACAGACAGAGATCCCAAGTAGGCAGAGAGGCAGGCAGAGAGAGAGAGAGAGAGAGGAGGAAGCAGGCTGTCCGCTGAGCAGAGAACCCGATGCGGGGCTCGATCCCAGGACCCTGAGATCACAACCTGAGCTGAAGGCAGAGGCTTTAGCCCACTGAGCCACCCAGGCGCCCCAAAGATTTTATCATAAGAAAATAACTAGAACTATATATGGTGACAAATGTTAACTAGACTTACTGTAGTAATCATTTTCCAATATATACAAATATGGAATCATGTTGTACACCTGAAACTAATACAATGTTAGATGTCAATTATACCTCAATTAAATAAAAAATTTCAGTGTCTCTGAAACCTACAGGATCCTGTTCAACTCCCTAGCATGGCACAACATTCAACACCTTTCACAGTCTAGCTTTAACTTCTCCCTTTTCCCAGTGTTTGCCTTATCACTTCTTGCTACAAATCCTAAACCCCAAACACACTGGATCACCTGCTGGATTCTGATATATCAAGCACTTTATTCTCTGTCCCTGGTAATCTCCCTGCTTCGAACTTGTGTCTTCTCTTCTCTAGCTAAGACCCACCTAAAATGTTCCAACTTTATGAGATCCGCCCTCACTTCCCCCAAGCAGAACTTACTGGGACCAGCCTTCCCTGGTAGAACTAATTTGCCCCTTCCATCAGGCTCAGAGTCCTCTGTTCAAATGTATAATACGGCTCTTGTCACAGCATGCCATAACTATTATTTGTTCTAGTCAGTATTTAATAAATGAATTATCATGCCTTACAGCCAACCCAACTCCTTCTCCAGAGATCCTAAATTCAAAGAATGGGATTCCAAAAAGAGAATCAAAAGCCAGGGTTGTAAACAAAAATTACTGGTTCACTGAAATGAATTTATTGGCTTGTCTTCATTCCAGATGGTCCTTGAAATCAACATCCTGCGTTACTCACACAGCCCATCGAGAGCAGCAGCGAGGCTTGTGCCCTTCTTCCAACAGGCTCCAGCAGGCTATCAGACTCCTTTGGAACAACAATAGGAACAACTTTCCCCCAGGCATATACCAACTAAAACCCCACTGTCTAATTTCTTAGGCAGGTGAGCGAAGCTGAAGAGCTTGTTCATGGAGAGCCAAGAGTTGGTCATTAAGAGCAGAGACCAGAAATCACACATATTCCTAATTAGATCCCAGTGCTAATCTCCTAGAAAGCAAAGGAAGCCGTCAATCTCACTACTTTTTTTTCCTTGCACATACAGGATATATTTGAGTTGGTGAACAAGTGTGGGAGTGTGCACTCACAAATCCTCCGGAGCCCTGACAAAGCCACGGGCATGGCTGCTGACCAAAGTGCTGGAGTGGAGGAGGCCTGAGGACCAGTGGCTGCCTGCCCCACCTGTAGGTAGGTCGCCGAGAGTTTTGACTTCGTTTTTTTTCTTTTACTCAAATGTAATCTTTTGCATCTTTCTCATACTTCTTACAACCAAACTGCCCTAATTTTACTTCCCACCTCTTCATTTTACTTCCCCGCAGCGTTATCAGACTGCAAGCTTCAGTGCCCCAGAGTCACTTATGTTCTTCCAGATGATGCTGAATCTCTAACCAAACACCATTCACGATTTCACCAAACACAACATTCGAGCACTCTCCTAAATCATGACTCTCTGACCTCCTCTTCTTACGCTGGGGCAACCCCAGAACCACAGGACTTTAAGCTGGAAGCTATCTGAGGGATGGGAGAGGTGAATGTATTTGTCCAAGATCATGCTACCTAACTGTAGAACCTTGATCAGAGTCTGTTTTCCTCATGTCCAGTTCACTGCCATTTCTATCACATCAAACTATCTCCATCCCTGTCACTTTTTCCTTTTATTTTAGATACTGTTTTTGAATTTCTGTTTCATAATAAACTGTGGTCTTGCCCACTAGAATCCTCAAATGAAGGAATTTTCTGACACCAGGAACATTTTCTTGAATTATACTCAAATTCCCTCTTGCAACAAGGAGTCAAAGTGGTGGGGGAGGGGCCGGAAAACTGGAGTCGGGGGGACACTCATGTTATTCATCTTCAATTCATCCGCCAGTTAGAGAGTTCTGAAGTGACCTGGTATTACATCTCGTTCATATTACAAGTAAGTTGTATTCAGGGCAGTGAAGGTCAAAAGGCAGACCAGGCTCCACTGCAACTACTTGGCCAAATATCGAGAAAGACAGTAGATTTAATTGCTCTGTGTTACAGCCCAAAATAAATGAAAGGAACAATATCATTATAAAATAAATAATTCCAGGGGCGCCTGGGTGGCTCAGTGGGTTAAAGCCTCTGCCTTCGGCTCAGGTCATGATCCCAGGTTCCTGGGATCGAGCCCCATGTCGGGCTCTCTGCTCAGCGAGGAGCCTGCTTCCTCCTCTCTCTCTCTCTCTGCCTGCCTCTCTGCCTACTTGTGATCTCTGTCTGTCAAATAAATAAATAAAATCTTTAAAAAAAAAATAAAATAAATAATTCCAGTGAGAATCTTCCTGCA
>NW_019154105.1:23717588-23854714 GCF_002288905.1 Enhydra lutris kenyoni
TTTAAAAAAAAAATAAAATAAATAATTCCAGTGAGAATCTTCCTGCAATCACCCAAAAGCCTTCTGGGGAGCAAATTCTTAGTAGCCGACATAAGAAGAAAATCCCTGCATATTCAAGTAGACATCTGTTATGAATTGAACTTTGTCCCTCCCAGAATACCTTGGAGTCCTAAGCCCCAGTACCTCAGAATGTGACCTTGTTCGGAGAGAGGGTCTTTACAGAAGTAATCAAGTTAAAATGAGGTCATAAGGGTGGGCCCTAATCCATGTCCTTATAGAAAGGGGAAATTTGGACAGAGACATGCAGAGAGGGAGGACAGTCTGAAGACACAGGGAGCACATCTATCTAGCCAGAGAATACCCGAGGCTACCAGAACCTGGGAGAGGGGAATGAAGCAGAGTCTCTCTCACAGCCCTCAGAAGGATTCAACCCTGCCAACACCTAGATTCAGAGTTCTAGGCTCCAGAACTGTGAGGCTCCAGAAACTGAGTTTCTGGTTTTCATTTTGTTTTGTTTTTGTTTTCACTTTCTATAGTGTAAGCCGCCCAGTACACGGTACTCGCCTATGGCAGCCCTCACAAACTAGCACAACAGTTGGTGACCAATGGGATTCTCATAACCCCCAGCCAATAGCGGCAGGAATCAAGCTCAGGTGAACAGAGGGACTGTCTCCTAATGTTGGTAGGTGGTACAGAGCTTAGCTCACCACAGAAAACAAATCCAAGCATCTTACTACTTCAGAATAATTTACATCTCTACGCAAAGGCCAATTTTAAATGATGCTTCTCTCTAAATACCACACTCACTTTTTGTCAAACCAGGGTACAGAGAGTGGCCGCACACAGACACACATGTGTGCGCGCATACTCACACACACACACAGACACACACACACACGCACACACACAGAGTAAATCCCTATATTGGGCTTTGAATAGATCGGAAGTTCCCACAGTTGTTGGGACTCTGATGGCAACAATTCCTGTCAGTTTAGCAGATGAGATTGGAACAGCTGCATCTTCAATACACATCATTGTCTTAAAAAGATGTTCAGAGTGAATTGCAATTAAATTACAGAGCTGTCAAAAAGGGTTATAATAATAGCATTTATTCACCACATTTACAAGGCCAGACGTACACAAAAGGAAATAAAAGCTGAAGGAAAAAAAAAAGCCCTCTCCACATTACTTACCTCAGCAGGAAATCTGGTCGAGGAGAGAAGAAAAGATGAATTAGTTATCAGGCAACAAGCATAGCAACAACAATGCTCTGTGTTTCCGAGGGTCCTCCATTCCAGAAGTCAGAGGCGCTTTAAGTCATCATCTGGTAGAGACTCATCTCTCTTTTACAATTGGAAAAAGGAGGGCCAGTAAGGTTGCCATGACTCACCCACAGTTACAGACAAGCAAGGGAGGAGCTGGGATCTGAACCAAGAGCAAGGGTGACTCCCGCCAGCGGCCTGAACAAGGACAGCAAAATCAGGACAGCCAGATCTGGCCCCTTGTTTTGCTCTCATCCAGAAGAGGATGTTAATTTATCTAGCAATTGTTTGTAATGCGGTTCTTGGAGAAGCCTGAATACTGTTCTTCGCTTCTGCCAAGCTGACACAAGTAAAAGAGGGGGAGAAAATCCTCCACTGCCATTTATGCTATTCAGTTCTGTTACTGATCAATAATGCATTCAAAACCACCGGAAGAATGGTACAGTTCACTTAGTCACCTTCAACTCAGTGTCCGAAAGATAAATTGAGGATAGTAAAGCTTATGCAGTGAGAAAACTCCTTGAATAAAAACAAAAAACAAATAAACAACAAAAAAACAACCCAGCTAACTAGATCACCATGTAATCCTGCAATCAACAAATACTGACCGTGTTCCCTCTTTTTTTTTTTTTTTAAAGATTTTATTTATTTATTTGACAGACAGAGATCACAACTAGGCAGAGAGGCAGGCAGAGAGAGAGGGGAGGAAGCAGGCTCCCTGCCGAGCAGAGAGCCCGATGCAGGGGCTCGATCCCAGGACCCTGAGATCATGACCAGAGCAGAAGGCAGAGGCTTTAACCCACTGAGCCACCCAGGCGCCCCTGTGTTCCCTCTTTGTGTACGATGTGCTAGAAACTGTCAGGGACACAGAGGGGTGTCATGTTTAGACTTGTTTCTCAAGAGCTCATAATCTAGTGAAAGAGAAAAGATACACAGAAAGATAAAGCAAAACAAGGCAGCATATATACTGCATTCTAAATTACTAACTCGGCTATATAAACAAGTTCAGAACAAGAAGAAAACTAATTGATTCTTACCAGTCTCTCTTTCACCCTTTCTCCCCCGAATATGGTCACATGATGGCGGCTTTCTTGGCACCCACAGGTTTACCTGCGTGTTCTAAAAATCTACTTCAATTGGTCCTTCAATTAAACCTTCCTTTCCACTAGTAAGTGGTATTTCCATTATACATAAAGTCCCAGCCCAACCCCCATTTTAGACCCTTGCTTGGTGGCAGTGGAATGAATCACTGGGGAAAAGTAAGACATCTGTAACTGTGCTACACAGGATAAAATCTATGACTTAATAGGAGCTGTTCTCTGAATTCAGACTGAGGATAAATAACACGTGACATTATTCTTCTATCCTGTGCCAAGGGCAGGTATCACTTATTGATCATGTAATGATTTTTCTTCTCAGTGCAAATACAGCTCTATAATCTTTCTTAACACAGTACCACTGAAAGCCACTGGTAAACGGTTAAAATTGACTTGGATAATAGAAGCCACTGGCAATTTAAGTCAGACGTTTGTGTCTAACCTCTTTTTAAAAAAATTCTTTTTAAAGATTTTATTTATTTATTTGACAGAGAGATAGCACAAACTGGCAGAGCAGCAGGCAGAGGGAGAGGGAGAAGCAGACTGCCCGCTGAGCAGGCAGCCCGATGTGGGGCTCGATCCCAGGATTCTGGGATCATGACCTGAGCTGAAGGCAGCACTTAACTGACTGAGCCACCCAGGCGCCCCGTGTCTAACTTCTTAATAAGCGAAATATGTCATATAACATTTACTTGGCTGGGTTGAGAATGTGATGAGCAGAGCATGATTCAAAGACAAGTGTGACAGGGACGGACAGCTATGCCCCAGTATCCATTCTCCATTTCCTCAATGAAATGTTAAACTCCAGTTTTAGCTGGCTACCTGGCTCTCTGCTAAAAAGTCTGTAGCTAAGTTCTAGATAATGAGATATAATCAACTTCCAGGAAGTGTGCTTAAATGGGTGGAGAACACACACTAGGGCTGGCCAAGGAACGAAGAGAAGGAACTTAGGTCCCACATGTACTCATGGAGAAAGCCACTATACTGTCCTGAATTTAAGCTGTTACAAGACAGAAATAAATTTCCATTGGATGTAAGTTAATGTTATTTTCAGTACTGCTCTTTATGGTCAAGTTTATATCCTGACCGGTTTAACAAAAATTATTCACACTATTATTTACACTATTATTATTAATTCACACTAACCTAGAGAACCAATTCTTTTATTAGGAACAAAAACAATATGGAAGAGTAAAAGGAAGCTTTTCTTTCAAATAAAAATCAAGGAAAATATTCTTCCAATCTGCTTTACATATTTTCAGGGATGAGTATCTCATAAGCTTATAAAATCTGCATTTATGTAGGGAAAAGCTGAGCAAGAACAGATCTCATATGCCTTTGCATATACATCTGATCAGAGGGAATATCTCAGATGAAAGTTCCTGAGCCGCAGGAGTACTGGAATGTTTCAAAATGACAGACCCTGACTTTTTGCCATCAGAAAGGGCAAACAAATCTGAAACAAATCTGAGGATCTACACTAGTAAATAAAGTATGTTTTTCTATAATAAACACTGGACTTTGAACTTCCAGCCCTTTTCCCAACATGCTCACATCTATGCACACACACATGCTTGCACACTCAAACACACCCATGCTTATACTCACAAACATGCAGACATGCAGACAAACAAAACATTTACACGGGTTACAGAAGAGTTTAGAACAGTACATGGGGGGCTTGGTCATCAGTCCTAGATGATTTCGGCTCTTAGAAAGTACCTCCCTCAGTCTCTGCCCCACTTCAAACCACTCCGTGGTGCTACCATAGTCTGGACAGCGAGCGAGACAGGTGTGTGGAGGCTCAGCCCAGAGCTTCTGTGACCCAGCTAGAACTTCACAGTGGGAACAAATGCAGGGTTTCCAAACCTTCCAAACCAAGCCAATATGAACGGATTCCATCTCCCATAACTCTTGGTGTGTGCATTATTTACTTCTGGTGAGTGTGGGAAAGGAAGGGAATCTAATGTCCTTTTAATTTTTAATGTCAGCACCCAACTTAAAAAAAAAAAAAAAAAAACACTCCGAAGACCTGATTTACCTCAGTCCTCACCTTTCCCCGGTTTACTCTCAGGCAAAGCTAGCCAATAATCACAAAAAACCAAAAGGATTATGATGATTCATTTTTCTCTTTTTATATTTCATTGAAATTTTTCCTTTTTTAAACACGTATTATCTCACTTAGAAGTGAGACCTAAAAAAAAAAATCACTGAATTAGAACAGAATGAGAGAGGAGTCGAGTGGATCTGTCTGCCTACTACTAAAGCAGCTCATTCAGGGAAGCTGGGGAGCAGGATTGCCAGATCCCAATAACAGACCATTTTAATCATAAGAAGAGGAATTTTAAATATGTATGAGCAAAAACAACCCAAAAAAGTGCAAAGAGCTACAGCCTTGAGTATAAACCAGAGAAGCTGCAGTACTCAAGGAACCCAAATGAAGGGATCTGGATTATTGTATTAAGAAAAAAGGACAAGGGCGCAGGGGTGGGGCAGTCCGTTAAGTATCCAGCTCTTGGTTTCAGCTCAGGTTGTGATCTCAGGGTCATGGGATCAAGCCCTGCTCAGGCTCCATGCTCAGCGCAAAGTCTGCTTGAGACGCTCTCTCCCTCTCCTCCTCCATTCTAAGCACACACTTTCTCTCTCTCTCTCTCGTATAAATACATCTTTAAAAAAAAAAATAAGAAAGGACATTCTAGCTTATTGATCTTGCCACTCCGTGTCAAGGAACCCGCCAGGTTGTTCTGTAGGCCCGGTAAAAGTGTAGGGTTATGCAGGCGTTTCCCTCCATGAGGACAACCCAGCCAAGTGTGCTAGAGGTGAACAAAGGCACTCGTCATGTCCCAGGCCAGGGGCTCCAGCACAGGGCAGTGTCTGCCTGAAGAAGGGGCAATTTTTTGGACTATGTACAAGGTTTTGACTCATGGGCCCATGGGGCCGCATCTGCCTGGAGAGGACACCGTAGGATAGCAGATTAAGCCAACTCCAGAATATGCCATGTTAGCGCAAGGATTATTTTGAGCAGAAGGCCACTGAGAAGGAGATACAAGAAAAGCTCTCTGCCCTTCCCTTCTTTGCCTAGAAGCAAGACAAACATTTACAAAGGTATCCTCCCTCCCTTTTCTACCAAGAAGGACAAAAGTTAAGGACTGGAGACAAACCATTATCAGCCTAGATATGGCACCAAAAGAATCTATGTAACAAACCTTACTAACTAGCTTTTATCTTTCATTAGTTTCTCTCTATATTTGCCTTCCCGCAATTTGCCACCCCTAGAATTCAAAGTCCTTTTCCTTTGTCTTGTCATGTCTCTAAATATTTATTGTCCTGTTGCTAGATGGTATAGAAAATCAAATTCTAACCATCCCTAAAGTTATTGCCTCTGAGTACTCCCATTCTGAATGTGATACACACATTAAATAACTTTTTTTTTTTCAGGGGCACCTGGGTGGCTCAGTCAGTTAAGCGCCCGACTCTTGGTTTTGGCTCAGGTCATCATCTTGGGGGTTGTGAGATTGAGCCCCCGATGGACTTGTGTTCAATGTGGGGTTTGCTTGTCCCTTTCCCTCCCCTCTGCTCTTTCCCTGGTTTGCACGATTGCTCTCCCTCTCATTCAAATACATAAATTAAATCTTAAAAAAACCTTTTTCCCCCATTAATCTTTTTTTCTGTCAGTCTAATTTAGAGAGCCCCAGGTAGAGAACCAAGGAGGATAGTGAGAAAAACATTTTTTTCCCCTTACAACACCTGTCCCTCATTCTCAAAGAGCATTCTGTTTCAAGGATGAAAGTTGTATGGAGTTAAGCACTAGGTGATCTCAAAAAATGGAAGGAGGAGGATTGGAGGGACTAAGCATGCACACTCTCTCAGTATCAGGATACCCCTGGGTTAGGAAGTGAGGCTAAGGAGAGCAGAGCCAGTGTAACCTGGAGAGTCCCAAAGAGCCCCGTGCTTGCTCTAGTGTTTTGCTTGTACTGTTTTAAACTTCTTGGTTTTTGAACAAGGTGCCCCACATTTTCATTTTGCACTGGACCCCACAGATTAGGTGGCCATTCCTTAAGGTAAAGGTGGCACAGTAAAGGGCTGAGGATTTAGAAACTGCTCAATGCTGCAGCCTCTGGGAGCATAGTTCAATATGCAACTCTTGACTTGGGGGAGGAGGGACAAAGGGACCTCAAGAAGCTACTGACCAGGGCCGCCTATAATCCGTGGGCTGGTAACGACAGAGCACCCAGGGCCTGCTACCAGGAGTGAGCAGCTCAGGGTGGTTAATTTTGTAACCCAGTTGATCCTCCTGCAAGTATGAAAAGACTGTGAGGATTCGGGGCCCTCAGAGGATTACTCCCAGGTACCAAATAACACAAGTACTCCAGCTCAGTGATGATCCCTTCTATCCTATGCGGGGATGCTTGACTGCTAGCTCAGGACAGCAGGAGGGAGAAACAAAGAGAAATTTCTTCACTGACTGGTTTGATCACAGACACTTCTTTTAAGAATGGGAAAATTTGATTGTGAGACTCACCTGCCCTCCTCTCCTTTTCTATTACCCTTCAGCAGTTTTATCCTTCTCTTTTAACTTTTTAAACTATTTTTTTAAAAGATTTTATTTATTTGAGAGAGAGACAGTGAGAGAGAACATGAGAGGGGAGAAGGTCGGAGGGAGAAGCAGACTCCCCATGGAGCTGGGAGCCTGATGCAGGACTTGATCCTGGAACTCTGGGATCATGACCTGAGCCGAAGGCAGTTGCTTAACTAACTGAGCCACCCAGATGCCCAACTTTTTAAACTTTTATTACAATGTGCAATACTACCAAGGCTAATTTTTTTAAAAAATTATTTATTTGACAGACAGAGATCACAAGTAGGCCGAGAGGCAGGCAGAGAGAGAGAGAGAGAGAGAGAGAGAGAGAGAAGCAGGCCCCCCGCTGAGCAGAGAGCCCGAAGCGGGGCTCGATCCCAGGACCCTGAGATCATGACCTGAGCTGAAGGCAGAGGCGATAATCCACTGAGCCATCCAGGCGCCCCAAGGCTAATTTTTTGATAGGAAATATTCAGGAAACTTCATTAAGATTATAAGTATCCCGCCACTAATTCAGCAATGAGACAAGTGATTAGGGTGAAAATAAATTCTTTTGAAATTTCAAAATGATAGCACAAGTGAGGTTTTAAGACTTAGCTTACTTTATCTCCAAGTGATAGAATTATAAAGAATTTTTTAGAAGATTTTATTTATATATTTGAATCTTAAAAAGG
Organism: Enhydra lutris kenyoni; assembly: GCF_002288905.1. Taxonomy (NCBI): domain Eukaryota; kingdom Metazoa; phylum Chordata; class Mammalia; order Carnivora; family Mustelidae; genus Enhydra; species Enhydra lutris. The sequence goes on from NW_019154105.1 coordinate 23,725,201, forward strand.
GGGATACACCTTGGTGGTGCAGTTGGTTAAGGGTCTGACTCTTGATTTCGGCTCAGTTCATGATCTCAGGGTTGTGGGATCCAGTCCCCTGGTTGGGCTCTGAGCTCAGCGGGGAGTCTACTTGGGATTCTCTCTCTCCCTCTGCACTCCCTCTGCTTGCAGGGAGAGACAGAGCACGCACACGGGCCCACAAGTGCAAGCAGAGGGAGGGACAGAGGGAGAAGGAGGAGCAGGCTACTCACTGAGCAGGGAGATAGATGCAGGGCTCGATCCCAGGACCATCCGATCCTCAGGATCATGACCTGAGCTGAAGGCAGAGGTTTAACTGACTGAGCCACCCAAGCGCCCAAAATAGAAAGGATTTTTTATCTTCTTTAGATTCTTATTTATCTTCAAAATGTCTCATAATACTTTATGATTAGAAAAAACAAAAATTCAAAAGGTTTAACCTGAGTAAAAACTATTTCCACATATTTTAGAAAGATCTTTTTCCATATAAACTACTGATACACTATTTTTTTTTAAGATTTTACTTTTTAAATATTCTCTACACCCAACATGGGGCTTGAACTCATGACCCTGAGATCAGGAGTGACATGTTCTACTGACTGAGCCAGCCAGGGGTCCCTAAACTGCTGGTATACTAATCAGAAATCAAATTTACCTATTCATTAAAGCTGGTTCCTTAAGAACTTCTACTTGGCACTACTTCGGTAGCTTAGCTCAAATTGCTCCATTTTCTCATCTTTGAAAGCCTGGGAAAGTCACATAATTTTTCAAATGTGGGGATTGAAAAACACAGAAAAAAGAAAAGTAAAAATCATTCATAATCCAGTTGGTAGGAAAAAATAAAATAAAAGCAAAATATCCCTCAACCCCAGTTTTCTTATACATGAACAAACTTATCTACAATACACTTTTTTAAATAAAAGGGAGATATACCATTTTCATCTTTTCACATGAAAGTATATCATGCACATCTACATTGGGCATCACATACACACACAAATATACATGAACCTTGTTCTTCTTAATGGCTATCTGAACCATGATTTATTTCGCCAATTCTCCTATTGCTGAGCAATAGATTGTTTCTTACCATTGCAAATATGGCTTCAATGAATATGTCTGTATATGCATTTTTATATACAATGCTATTACTTCTGCAAAATTCTTTTTTTAAGTAGGCTCCATGCCCAGTGTGGAGTTCACTGTGAGTCCGGAACCCATGACCTTGAGATCAAGACTTGAGCTGAGATCAAGTCGGACCCTTAACCAACTAAGCCACCCAGGCGCCCCTACTTCTGCACAATTCTTAAGAATGTTATCTTCAGTTAAAGAGAACAGACATTTTAAATTTTAATAAATGCCATCAAATTAGCCTCTTACAAGGTTGACCAATTATACTCTCATAACATAGGAGTATCCCATTTCTCGCATCCTTTATTGCATATAACATTATCAGTGTTTTCCAAATGCTCTTAATCTGATTCCAAAAGAAGTTTTTTCATTCACATCCCAGAACATCTTTTCTTACAATTTTTGGTCGCTTGTGAAACTTTTGTAAATGTGCTCATATCCATGCCTACGTTTTCACTGTCTCTCTTACTATTTATTTTTATACACTTCATGGCTCAGCGCCCCCCACTGATGTCAGCTGAGTCCCTTCTTCATGAGGCTCAGGGCTGAGGCTGCCCTTACCCTGAAGGGACAGTAGCATCTAAGAACACAATGGCCTCATTAGTTAATTTAATCTTTCATTGCTCTCACATCCTAGCAAGAAAGAATAAAAGATGCCATATTGCATGGAGCACTGGGTGTGGTGCATAAACAATAAATCTTGGAACACTGGGGGAAAAAAAAAAGATGTCACCTGCTATGAATGACCCAAAGTATAAAGCTTTAACAGTGCTTTGCAATGTTCAAATACCAAGAGACAGCTTAGTGGGAAGCAACACACCACAGCATACACAACCATGAAGTTATTTTCTTCATTCGAACAATTTCATGTGTACACACAGCAGTAAGAATCACGGCACTCCGCATCACACTGTGAGCAGCCTTAAAGAGACAGAGCCATCCACTCTCACCAGAAAACTTTTAAATAACTGCACAGAACACTCCTATCATCCTTTGTAAAAATATCTGCATGTGTTAAAAAAAAAAAAACTAGAATAAAATTTATCAAAAAATGACAAACGTTTGGTTAGAATGGTGAGTTTGGGAGATTATTTTTTCTCTTCTTTAAATTCTCTAAATGGTATTTTAATTTCATCATTAAGAAGTAAGTTTTAATTCTGAAATTAGAGTGGTCATGGTTGCACAACTCCATGAATGTACTAAAAGCACAGAACTATACACCTTAAAAAGGTAAATTTCATGATATGTGTATTATTTCTCAATAAAGTTGTGATCTTTATAAAAGTAAAATTCTAAAGTTAAAATTATTGCATTGCAGGGGCAGGCAATATATGGGAACTCTGCTTTCTGTTCAATTTTGCTAACAAAACTAAAACTGCTCTAAGAAAATATATTTTAAGAAAATACTATGATGCAGTTTTGAATTTCCCACTATTTTATGTTAAGAATTCTAGAAGGCAGTAGAATACATAAAAGTTATAGCACAGACAAACCTCTTTGCAACCCCTTGTTCTTGGCCACAAAATCTGATAAGCAGTTGAATGTGGCTTCTTAAAGTATCAGTGAAATTTGTGTCAGCATATTCAAAAAATTCTGTGTGACTTTGATCTTAAGGCAACTTCTTGAGCCTGTGTAGTAGAGTGATCTATGCTTCCACTACGCTTAGTAGAATTAACAATATTCAGATTGAGAGGGACAGTATCTTAGATATTCATTCTTTCTCTTTCTACTCTGGCTCAGGTTCTGGAGTCCCAGCTGAAAATTGCATTGCGTTGAACTATTTCATATAAAAAAATTAAGTTCTAGGTTAATTAAAAAGTTATTAAGAATAAATTGATTCCATTTATCACTAGTGTACTCTAATGGACAAGAACTCTCTGGGGACTAGCTATTCTTTAGAACTTTCTATTTGAAGGCTAAGCTAAAAAAGGGAGAACTTACAAATACTGCATCTAAAGTGCTAAACAATAAGCCATAATAATCAATAAGATATAAGTGAACTGTTCTACTATAAAAAATTTGATAAAAATAGACTTCTGAATGTTTCTTTAATTTTTCGGTTCTTCAAGAAGATACATAAAAAGAAGATCCATTTTTATTCCCAAATGATGAATGGAAACAAAAGAATATTTCTGTGTTATGGCAGTCTGGTGTATGGGATCTTACAAGTTTAAGTTAACTCCAAGTGTTATAAAATCTGTTCTTGAAAGCTCAGGTGGGAAAATGCCTCAACCTGAAAAGAAACTTGAGAAATCCTCAGGAAGAAATCCTTAAATACTGGTTAGATTTCAAACTAAGGGCATAAGGAAATGTTAGGTTCTTTTTAGCCAAGCCTATTTCTCACACCTAAATTAAGGTACTGCTAAAAACATGAAACAAGATTTAAACAATATTTCCCACAGAATTTCACATTTCTTCTTTTAGTTTGCTACCTTGATACAAGTCTTTTGGGGGGCTATATCTCGTTCAACTGACTGTGTTTTCAGATCATCTTCCCGTGACAATGTAACTTAGAAGGGACATCTGTGACTGGAAATCAACTTTCGTTAAGGATTTCTTTTGCCGCATGCACCAAGCTGTGGGGAACTGACCTCCCCAAACTGCCACTCTGTTCTGAAAGAGGTGAGAAGGAGCCCCGAAAAAATGCAAACAAATAATAACCCAGAAGCTGAAAAAATACAAAAGAATCCACCTGATGAATGAAAAAGGCAGGAAACTTTTGACTGAACTTAGGTGATCTATGGCTGCTCAGGTTTTATTAAATTTGAATCATTACCCATCAAAACAAAAACGAGTAACCTAAGGTTAATACTTTGGTCTCATTTTAAAGTATATTATTCTCTCTATGCCTTTTATTTTCCCCTTCAACTTCAAGGGTACCAATCTTCTATTCAGTCTTGTCTTGTCGTCTTTTTTTTTTTTTTTTTTTTTAAGTCAGCATGGGGAAGGGACACATTTTCTTGTTCTATTTTATGAGCACTAAAAGGACATGGCCATGGCTTTAAGAAAAGTGTTACTTGTGAAGTCATATAGAGCACAATGCCTGGCACAATTAGATAATAAACTCTCATTAAGTAGAGAGTGAGAATTCTGCTTTTGAAGGTTCTGTGATCTACTTCATCACAGGTGCAAAGCGGTTCAGTGCATACTGTTTTTTCCTATTTCCATATTAACTACTACCTCCTACCCCATCTAAGGTACATTTAGACAAATATCTTGCTGTATTACAGGAGAGTAGGAATGAGACAGATCATTATGTGTCTGTTTCTTCCCTGGTTAAATGCCAGAGTCAACTTCTAATGTCAAAGACCTACAATAACACAAATTCGCTCTGGGGAAGGTGCCTTGTCCTACCTTCTGTTCGAGGCTCGTGGTCAAATGGACTACATAATTTCTCATGATTTAAAGAAATAACAGCTTATAATGAAGCCTGGTTTACTTGAAGTTTGGATAAGAAATACTTGAGAAATCAACTTTATAATCACAGAACTGTGAAGATGAGCCACACGGCAAAATAAAGCTATGGTTTCTAATGAGGAAAGATAATGCTGTCAAGGGAGCCACATAATCAAGGAAAAAAGAAAAACATTCTCCCCCCCCCAAAAAAAAACTTACCCTAAACAATAAGGAACTAGGAAGGTCTAATAGATTTCTTTGTAACCTCCCTTAGGGATGCAGTAAAAGCTTTATAACATGAGTCCCAGAATATTACTCTGGGGCCACGCTCTCACACACTGGCAAGTCATACTGGCCAGAGGGTCTGTGTTGTTGAATGGGGACAAAAAGGGAAAAAGAGAAGTTCAGCGCAGGCATAATGCAAAATGTCTTCCAAAGCTCTCATTTGCCCTAATTTTGATTTCTACGTTCCCAAAGAGGAAAGTTTGTAACATCCAAATAAGCTATTTTAAACCTATTTTTCTTAAAGGAGAGAAACTGCTCCAGATAAAACAAAACAAAAAGACATAACACCTAGGAAATCCACCAGCAAGAATGAATTAGTATACACAGATCCTTTATATCTCTGCCAAGAAAGGTGGGGGTAAATCCAATCACTGTTGGTTTCCATGTACATCATTGGAAGGAATTTTGGGAGAAAAAAATGAAATGAGAATTTAAAGTCAAAATATTCTGATCACTAGTAGTAAAAAGAGATGTATTTTAGGGCTCCTTCAATACAATATATTATGACAATTCCTATTTATATGGTATTATTGGAAGGATGAGGTTAACTAAATGTTATTCCTTTCAGTATCACCAAAAATAAAAGCATTTTGAACAGAAATTTTTCTATAATACATTGTACATGAATAGAACGTAAACTGTTCCTGGGGTCTCAGGGCCATTGCTATTCGTTTCAAGGCAATAAAGTGATGTCTTAAGGGACGCATTCAAGATGGTCTGTTCCTATCAGTGCCCTGGTGCCTTAAAACATTTCTGTGCCCATTTTAAAGTAAGTATTCTGCCTCCTTCTTTCGTGTGTTTAACTGTCACTTCTTACTAGTCGGTGAGTCTGATTCTCATAATTCCTTCTCCTTTTAAATCTGTGCTTTGTGTGCCTGTGAAAGAGGAGATTAAATGATCTGACAGGATAGAACTGTATGTATAGAGAGAATCACTAGGTGTCAGGCGAAAGTCTAAGAAGCTCCCCCCAGAGTTTGGAGGATGAATGGTATCTGTTTTAGCAGCCTTTGCTTTGCTGTGTCCCAGGCAGTTGAGGTTACTGTACAAGTAATTTATGGTTAAATCCAAGTAGTTCTGTACACTAGAAGCAGTAAGGAGAAGATGGCTTTTGTCTCTTTAATTTGCCGCTCAGAGTAGCCACTCAGTACCGTACCTGAAGCAACAGCACCCAGAGTCTCATTATGGACATTCTGTGTGAGTTTAATTTCCTCCATGGCCATGAGTTTGTTAAATGTTACTGAAATTAAAAGTACAGCATGCAATCTGTGAGAACAAACTTATGAAGTTGTAAAAAACAAAACAAACAAAACCCCCCACATTTATATCATCAATTCTGTCCTATACCTTCCACTTCAACAAAAGAAAACACATTACCCTTCATCATATGGATGTGTATAATTTGTAATAAAATGGAATAGATGGGGGGAAACAAACTGATACCTGTAATAAAACACTGAAATTATTATTGCATTTTACAGTCTATAAAAACGGCACATTCACAGAATTACAGTCTCCATTAAACTGCTGACCCCTGCCAAGGGGGAGAAATTTACTGCACTCCTCACACCTGAAAGGGAAAGGTAGGATTAGTTCATGGAGGCTTTCCCTTTCAGTATTAATGGAGTCAGTGTTTACACTAAGGAAACTACATAACTCCCAAATATGAAGAAGAAAACTCTACCTTGCCAAATATACACCTTCCCACATATCTCTTCTGTATCAAAATGCTCTCTGATATCCAAAAATTTGTATTGTTATACAATTATTGTCATTATAGCCTAATTTCTTGTAATGTTTTTAAGCTAAGAGAATAGTAGGTTTATAAAATGTAACAATAATCATGATAATGTTTTCTTTTGTTCCTGTATTATTTTCCAAGTAGTTCAACAAATTCTGCAAATATTCGTTCTCACAGAGGTTGATCTTGGATTGACATACTAAGGCAAAATGATTTTTGAACCATTTAAATTTATATAAAGGTTGAGTGTTACCCTCCTGCTTTGCCAGGTATAACAAGTTTCCATTTTAAGTTCTATTTCTTTACAAAAATCAAATTCCATCTGCTTTTCTAGCTATGCCCATAGGTTCTTTTGGCACCCGTCTTCCTACCTGGTGAAAGTAATCACCTAAACTGTCCTAATACCATAATGTTGGTTTTTTTTTTAACTTTCTTCTACTTTTTCAAATACCAACCACATTTTTTATTAAGTATTACTTTCTCTGCATTTCTATAAACTTTAAACTTACATAAATTTAAAATTTTAAACTTATATAAATTTAAAATTAAAAAAATAATTTTATTTTTTTAAAGTAGATTTCATGCCCAGCATAGAGCTCAACGCAGGGCTTGAACTCAAAACCCTGAGATCAAGAACTGAGCTGAGATCAAGAGTTGGATGCTTAACTGACTAAGCCATACAGGCACCCTAAACTTCTGATCTCTATAATTTGTACAGCTTTTATCATCTCTTTCTTCCTTTCTTTCTTTCTTTCTTTCTTTCTTTCTTTCAAGATCTTATTTATTTGAGAGAGAGAGAAAGTAGAGGGAGCAAGAGAGAGCATGAGCAGGCTTGAGAGACAGAGGGAGAAAGAAAAGTAGACTCCCCACTTAGCAGGGAGCCTGATGTGGGGTTTGATCCCCGGACCCTGGGATCATGACCTGAGCGGAAAGCAAGTAGTTGACTGATTGAACCACCCCAAGATAGCCACTTTCTAATCCCCAGAACCTGTAAACATGTTACCTTACATAGCAAAGGGGCTTTGCAGACATGATTAAGCCAAGGATGTTGAGGTGAGAGGATTATCCTGGATTTCTCAGGTAGGCCCACTGTAATCACGAGTACCCTTACAAGAGAGGCAAGAGTGTCAGGAGTCATAAGAAGAAGGATGCTGACAGAAGCCGGGGTCAGAGAAAGACTAGAAGATGCTAGTGAAGGGGAGACTATGGCACCTCGAATATACCATTTTGGCATATTGATTATTTCGAATTAAAGTTACTTGGGAGATAGTCAGTGCAAGAAGGACACTCTTAACTCTCCTGTGTGTCCCCGCTGAAAGCAGGAAATAAATCTCTCATGTGAAGGGTACCCTCCAAATGCCAGGAAGGTAGAAGATTCGAAACTTATTACCTCAAGACTTCCACAAGTTAGCCAGGGAGGCAAGTTAGGGCCAAGAAGCTGTATAAACAACCTTGGTTACTTTTTCACTAATTTGGTACCCCAAACCCAGACCTTTTCGTTCTGTCAATTCTTCACAAATTTATTGTTTGTCTAAGAGGTGCAGAAGCTTCCTCTGGTTACTTCTCTGAGTCTCGTGTTTTCAGGGGGCTCCAGGACGTATGAAACCAAATTTGTTTTCTTTCCTGTTTATCTATCTTACGTCCATTCCATTATTAAACCAGGCAAAGAACCTAGAAGGAAACATTTTTCCACCCCCTACACTACATTGCTGGCCTTAAGGATGGGAGGAAGAAGTCTGAGGTCAAGGAAGTAGGCAGTCTCTAGAAGCCAGAAAAGGCAAGGCAAGGGATTCTCCCCCTGAGCATCCAAAAGGAACACTGCCCTACTGCCTCATTTTAGACTTCTGACCTCCAGAACTTGCATTGCGTTCAGCCACTAACTTCAAGGGAATTTGTTACAACAGCAAGAGGAAACTAATATACATCTTCAGATAATTATCAAGGTTTTTCTGGTCAAACAATTTTGGGAAACATCATTCACTTTATCTCCCTCTCAGTGCCTACAATTTAGGAAGTCCTACAGTAAAGAATCCTGTTTAACTTTAACTAGAATTTTCCATAAGTTCTGACCTTAGACATTTGTACGGGCTATTTAACTGGAACTTACTTTGGGAAACAATGGTTTAAGGATTTATGCTATGGACGATGGCATCCAGAAGGATGCCGGCATTCACTAATCCAGACTGAAATTCCATCCACTGATGCCATTTCGGTGAATTATTATTGAGTGTCCATTATAGCTCTTCATGTAACAGGTACTGGAAGAGGGAAGAAGGGATGAGATATAAAGACAAAAGAAAATATTACTGATTCCAAGGAAATTATCATTTCATATGGGATATAACATATTTACCCAAAAGTATAAACCGGGTAGAAAATGTTATGTTCTGTGTGCATATATGGGGGCAGAATGAGCTGTTATGGAAGTCTGGAGGCAAGAAAATGAGTAATTTCTGGGAAGCAAGGGGTGTCAGAGAACGAATTATGGAAGAGCTGGCATCTGATTTTGTCTTTTAAGGCCAGGGAGGCTGAGGGGAAGAGAGAGAAGAGAAGGAGGGCATTTTGGAGTGGTGGCACCAGGTGATCACAGGCACTATCTATCCCAGAACTAAGCAGTTCCCTACCGGGAAAGGTAAGACAAACCCTGGTAAGCCACATCTTTGTCTGCGCAATCATCAGAAGTATAAATTGGTGTACCAGTTCCAAAAAATTCTGAAGTCCTTACAAAAACACCAAAATTTATGGCAAATAAACGAACATCAAATGACATGTTTTTAAAATAAACAAGTATTGGGGCACCTGGGTTTCAGCTGTTTGGGTACCTTACTCTTGATCTCAGCTCTGGTCTTAATCTTGGGGTCATGGGTTTGGACCCTATGTTGGGCTCCTTGCTAGACGTGGAACCTCCTTGGAAAAATAAATAAAAGTAAAATACAGTACGCCTAGGCGGCTCAGTCAGTCATGCCTTTGGCTCAGGTCATGATCTCTAGGTCCTGGGATCAAGCTTGGTATTGGGCTCCCCATTCGGTGGGGAGTCTGCTTTTCCTTCTCCCTCTGCTCATGCCCTATCTCTGTCTCTCTCTCAATAAATAAATGAAATCTTTCAAGAAAATAAGATATAGAAGTATATATAACCAAATACTTAATATAAAACTTTATCTTATGTGCTCCTTTTGGGGTATCTTTCTGCATGGAGTGGACTTTCTGAGGTTCCTTAAAATACATACTCAGTAAACTTTAAACTAAAGATGTTTTTTTGCTTTTCCTGGCAAATCTTCTGGTGGCAAGGGTGGCTTTCTTGATTGTTCCTTGGACCCCTAAACTTCAGTTCAGAATTGGAGTCACCTACTCCAAAAAGTTTCAATACCAACTCTGCATGAAGACTACACGTTAATAGTAAATGCTAAAGGAGGACCATTCCTGTGCTACTTTAGCTTCCTGTTTGGTGTCAGTTTTAGTCTCCTTGGGAGCAAAAACTAGCTCACTGTTTGTTCTGTGTAAGCCGCGACTCCAGAGCAGGGGAGGCATTCAACACACGTTTGTTGAAATGGTGAAAGGATTATCAGAGTGAAATCTTGGCTCCACTCAAACCGATTTAGAAAAAGAACTTTTTTAAACGTTTATTTCAACATGAAAAAGGAAGATTAAAACACATGGCAGTTTAGAGATAAGGAATTCAACAGAATTTTTTGGTGGGGAGTGGCCTTTAGCCCCTAGAAGAAAAAGGCTTATCACTTTCTAGAAGAGATGCTATACTGTCCATGGGCTTGATCCAGAGATAGTGGCAAACCAAGGAGTTATTTTCTGAAGTTACATTAAAGAAAGAAAGGGCAGGATTTAGAGGATCACAGCCTCCTCCCAAGAAACATATTCACATAGGTGTGACCTCTGGAGATTGTGTGCCCCCACCCCAAGCCCCATTTGTCTGGCAAACACCTTCTCATCTTTCAAGACGGCTCAGATGACACCCCTGGGAGGCCCTGCGGCTGCCTTTGGCAGTTGTTCACCCTGCCCTTTGTGTTGCCCAGCACTCTGTGCACAACTCTCTCAAATATCACTAATCACATTTTATACGGTTATCTGCTTACATATCTGAATTCAATTCCATAAAGTTCTGCTAGGGCAATGTTGGATTCAGAGGCTCCAGGGCAAGGATTCTGGCCTTTAGAAGCTACCCCCTCCTCTGGAAGACAGACAAGTATACAATTACTTCTACTGCTCGGCAACCGCAGGAGAACATGCGTGGAGAGGAGACCAGAGGAGGGAAGGCGGGGTCAGAGTTCATACCCTCGGCCCTCAGCACAGTGCCTGGCACAGAACGAGCTCCATACATGTCAGTGGAGGGTGGGAGACAGAAAGAGATGAAAGAAGAGGGAGGAAGAGCGATCAACAAAAGTGCCCCAGCCCATCCCTGTCGCTGCTGTGTGTTGTCAACTCATGGGTTACTCTCCAGGTGGTATTCCCAGATCCCTGGAAGACATTTTGTAGCAGAGAGTCAGTGTCTCAGCCATACCTGGCACAGAACGCATTCACGATAATCACCATCTGAGGGCAGCGAGTCATAATTTGTCCTCCATTTAACTGTCCTGCCATTCCCAGGGGATCGCAGGAAAGAGACTTTCAGAGGTTGCATTTGCTGAAAGCACTAGCTCTATGCCAATTTAATTCCCGAGTTCTGCATCACTAGACCAGCAGGATCTTTTGCTCCTGCAAAATGATTTAACTAGAATTTGGGTCCCCTCAGAACCTTATTTGCCATCCAGCTGCCCCTTTCTCTGCCAGCTTCATCTGTGCAACCTACCTTGGGTTACTGTGGCAGAGAGAGAGAGAGAGAGAGGAATCTCATGTCAGGCCCCCGCTGTCTGCATCCCGAGGCCCTCCCTGAGCAGCCTCTGTTTCACGGGGGAGAGAAGGGAGGCGGCAGGATGGTCAGCCTCCTCTACAGATGAGAGTATAAAGTATTTCTCAAATTTTCATCTTCAACGGCTGGTATCATTCAACTCCCCGGGGGGAGACTACACTTTGTTGCTTAGCTAGCAATATAATCTCTAGCTATCCTGATGCCAAAGTATCAGTTACAGATTCATCTGGATGATGGGATAAATTGGGGTTCAGACCACGAGACGACACAAACTGGAGGTGGGGGGAAGGATGCCAGAGGGGACTGACCGCCATCCTGAAGTAAAGTTGAATTCTTCATATCCTTCCAAATTAAGTAACATTAAGTAACTTAAATCTAAACTGCGAGTTACCTCATGAAGAGAAACCCACCCGCAGTAGAAGTGAAGCAGGTATTCCTGAAGAGGGTTTTTTTTTCTTCGAGGGCCTAATTAGAGAGACGTTAACACTCTGGCAGCACCCCAGCTCTCCCACTGTTAGGACAAGAGGAGACTGATATAAAAATGACTTGTGTTTAAAAATAAATGTTTTACCAGACACAAAAAGTCACATCCTGTATGATTCCATTTATATTAAATAGCTAGAATAGATAAATCCCTAGAGACAGAGAGCAGATCGGTGGTTGTCAGTGGTTGAGGGGAAGGAGAAATGGGGAATAACTGCTTAACATGTACGAGGTTTTCTAATTTGGGGGGCGGTGAAAATGTTCTGGGATAGTTGCTCAACACTGTGAATGTACTAACGGCCACTAAATCATTCACTTTAAAATGGCTAATTTGGGGGTACCTGGGTGGCTCAGTGGGTTAAAGCCTCTGCTTTCAGCTTGGGTCACGATCCCAGGGTCCTGGGATTGAGCCCCACATCGGGCTCTCTGCTCAGCAGGGAGCCTGCTTCCTCCTCTCTCTCTATTTGCCTCTCTGCCTGCCAACTTGTGATCTCTCACTGTCAAATAAATAAATAAAATTTTTTTAAAAAATAAAAAATAAAATGGCTAATTTGGGGGTATCTGGTTGGCGCAGGCAGTTAAGTGTCCTACTCTTGGTTTCGCCTCAGATCATGATCTCAGGGTTGTGGGATCAAACCCCCTGAGCAGACCCACGTCAGGCTCTGCACTGAGGGGGCAGAGTCTGCCTCAGATTCTCTCTCCCTTGCCTCTCCTGCCCATAAGCACACACGCTCTCTCTCCCAAATAATAAATAAATAAATCTTTAAAATGGCTATTATTATGCTATGTGAATTTCACCCGAATAAAAAAAAAAATAAATGTTTTATAATTAAATATTTTCTAACTGAAGGCCTCAGTATTTCTCATTTCTCAACCATTTACCACTGCTGGGAAATAAGGAGGATTTTATTCCCATTCTGAAGTGATAAGAGGGATTAAGTAGGCCACTAAGTTCTAATACTTGTCACCTTTAGACCTTTCTTGTGAAAAGCCTCGTATTTTCCCAGAATGTCCGCAGCAGGGAAGTAATTCAAACCAGTGACTCCTGACTCGCTCGGCTCTTGACAATTAGCAGCAGCCGCCGCAGCAAGAGCAGCAACTGTTTCTCTGCCTTACAGGGTGCCAGCCACATCATCAAAAGTCGGTGGGGCGCACCTGTGTTCACTGACCTCTGAGCCCGCCCCCCACGCCAGACCCAGGGGACCTTGCTACATTCTGGGCAGTGGCCAGCTGTGGTGGGGACGGCAGACAAAGACTGTGGATCATTTTCATTCAGTAGGAAAATACGAAGACCTTGCTCTTGCCACACTCTTTCAGGATCAAAGAAAATCGATTTTAACAGAGTAGAAGCATCTTTGGAAGAGAGGCAGTTTTTCCCTTTTGTGATTCTAAGAAGAATATATGCTTCAACACACAGATCCAAGCCAGTCAGCTGTTAAGTGAAAAGAGAAGCCCAAGAACTTGGAAGGAATAAATACATATTGAGAAAAGAGGTAAAAAGAAGGGGACTTGAAAAGAAACTACAAGACTGTCACAACAAATAATGGGTAGCAAGTCTCTAAAAGCAGAAAGGGGCCTGTCCAGTCTTACGTGACACCTCCCCCCTCTCACCCCACACCATGCAGTCAGGGCCATGGACAAGGAAGCCTCCTAAGCCCTCAGCCAAGCAACTTTCTGAACCGCTGAATATGTCTCACATTCTATTTCTTTTTTTTTTTTTTTTAAAGATTTTATTTATTTATTTCACAGAGAGAGAGAGAGAGAGAGAGAGAGGAGGAAGCAGGTTCTCCGCTGGGCAGAGAACCCGATGCGGGACTCGATCCCAGGACCCTGAGATCATGACCTGAGCCGAAGGCAGCGGCTTAACCCACTGAGCCACCCAGGCACCCCTCACATTCTACTTCTTGACATAGCTCTAATTTTTCTGGTTTTGACCTTCTGACCTTTTTTCCAACCACCCTTTGTCTCACCACCCAGACTTAACACTTAGCTTGGGGATTTGTTTTTCCTTGAGCAGGATCTAGAGATTCCTCTGGGAACACTGCCTTTGGTGGTTTTGTGCACATTTAACCTGACCCAGGGATGTCACCCTCATGACATCATGGAAAAGTGTTCAGCCCTGTTTTGGTGTACCCTTCCTTTTCTCAGGTGCATCCTTCAAGACTAAGACTAAAAACAAAGCTCTAATGCTGATTTCAGGCTCACAAATGGCCAAACTCAGTATTAAGAAAGAATTTTTTAGGGGCGCCTGGGTGGCTCAGTGGGTTGAAGCCTCTGCATTCGGCTCAGGTCATGATCTCGGGGTCCTGGGATCGAGCCCCGCATCGGGCTCTCTGCTCAGCGGGGAGCCTGCTTCCTCCTCTCTCTCTGCCTGCCTCTCGGCCTACTTGTGATCTCTGTCTGTCAAATAAATAAATAAAATCTTTAAAAAAAAAAAGAAAGAATTTTTAAAATATTATGAGGAAGGAAAATACATTAAATGCTGTCAAAATCCCCTAATTCTACTGTAATATGCCAACTAACTCAGTCATATATTTTCCTATGTTGTGTAAGAAACACCCATGTGTTCTTGTCACAAAATGTTCTACACACCACAGAAATTACAGTATTAATTTTCTGGAAAAATTCTGAAAACAGAGAAATAGCATCTGTTTCCTGTGGCTGTAATGCTATGGAATGAAATGCAAAATGGGAAGTGGGTTACGGAGGAGGCATCTATCTTCCCTTTGATAGGAATGCTGAGATAGAGCATCAATTTTGAGCTATCTTGAGGTTAAGCAGTATGGACAGGGACTGCAATGCTGTAGTGTGCAGTTCCTGTCCTCAGGCAGAACTGTCCCTGTCACCTCCATCCTCACATCCCTGCCACAGGCGCGCACTGACCTGGCTCTTCTGCTTACTGACTGACTCTGGGCAAGTCACTTATGCTTTCTGAACCTGCTTCTCCGCTGGTACGATGGGAAGAATAACACCTATTGTTAATTATTATTATGGGCTATTAATTTTTATTATGAGTTAAAATGTGCCCCCCAAAAGGTATACTTAAGTGCTAACCCTCAGTACCTCAGAATGTGAGCTTATTTGGAAAGAAGGTATTAGTTAAGGTGAGATCATACTGGAGTAGGATCCTGAATCCAGTATGCCTGTCATCCTTCTAAGAAAAGGAAAGACAGCCGTGTGAAGACACAAACACACAGGGAGAATGACATGGGAGGACAGAGGCAGAGACTGATGTGATGTGGCACCAGACCTAGGAAAGCCAAGGATTGCTGGCCACCATCAGACCTATGAAGGGGCAAGGAAGGATTCTCCCCTTTATGTCTCAGAGGGAGCATTGCCCTCTCTCCTTTTTTTTTTTTTTTTAATTACATTCAGTTAGCCAGCGTATAGTACATCATTAGCTTTTAATGTAGTGTTAAACGATTCATTAGTTGCATAGAACACCCAGTGTCTCTCTTGATTTCAGACTCCTAGGCTCCAGATCTGTGAGACAATACATTTCTGCTATTTCAAGCCACCCACTTTGTGGTACTATGTTACAGTTGTCCTAAGAACTAACACAGTGGGGGAGCGATAACTTATTTGGTGTGCGTGTGTGTCTGTGTGTACGGGTATGTTTTTTAAATGCAGAAGAAACACACACAGAAAAAAACCAAGTAGGCAGGAAGAAAACAAGGTAACTTTTCTTACGGATTTGAACTAAGGAAGTGACATTTTCTCGGGAGCTGACACTGCATCTCTAAACTTGCCTCCCACTACCGTCCTGTCCAGTCTCCGCTCCAGCTCATCGGCCTCCTGGCTATGACCAAAATAGCCCACCTTGTTCACTCCTTAGGGTTTTTGCTTCAGCTGCTTCCTTTGCCTAGAGCATGTCCACGGGGAACTCTGACTTCCTGTCTTTCCTCAATGAAGCTGACCCTGGATGTTCCATTAGACACTGCAGTGTGTACTCCTGCATCACCCGGCACCTCCAAGTCCCCTTAGCTCTTCTTTTTCTTGTTTCCATATTCTTACTAGTCAGCGCCCGGCTAGCTCAGTCGGTAGAGCATGAGACTCTTAATCCATATTCTTACTGGCTTCTAATAGCCTAGTACTTTATTTATTTCTCCATTACATGCATTATTTATTATCTGTTTCTCACGATGCTAGAACATAAGCTCCACGAGGGCCTAGATCTTCATGTTTTGCTCACTGATGTGAACAAACACCTAAAACAGTACCTGGTTCATAATGGGTACTTGACAAAGATTCTTTAAAATCCATTATTTATTTTTAATTAACCACTTTATGAAGCTGTACGTGGGCACTATAAAACATTAGAAAAATTAAAAACTTCAAGTTCCCACCATCCAATAATACCTTCCAAGTTATGATAAATCAGAATGGTTTTCATCTTCTTTTAAGTGACTGCCTAAGGAATTCTGTCTTTTAAGGCAAAATGGAATGGATAACATCCCACTTACATGACTTGGTACATGGATTACATGAAATAATGTACCCAAACACTTAATATAATGCTTGCCATAACAACTCATACAGGTATTTTCTTTCCTTTGATCTTGTCTTTAACTTTCATCCTTTGCCCCATCCTCTAAAAAGTAGCAGATACTTGTAGACAAGAGAACAGTACAATGTTGTTCTTATGGGGGGCGGCGGAGGGAGGGGAAGGTCTCCTACACCTGGCACTCAAGATGGAGTCCCCAAATTCACAGTACCAGTTCTATGGCCCAAATGCACCATGAGACACAAGGCCACTAACTATTCCACAGAATTTTATAACAGCAAAAAAAGAATAAACAGTGATAATTACATTTTATATTACATCCTCCCATTTGCAAAAGCTTTTCATATTAATTTTTTTATACAGATGAAAGAAAGGGGCTCAGAGAATTTAAGTGATGTGGCCAAGTTTATACAGTTGCTAAGAGCTGAGAATTAAATCTAGAATTAGAAGGTCCTCAGCAACAAGGATCTTTTAACTTGACAGTGAAACGCATACTATCCATTTCTAGCATCCCACTCACAATAAATAAAATGTTCTTTAGTACTTTCTCCATAAGCTACTTCCTTCCCCATCCTCTAAACAAATGACTTACCTATCTTAACAGCCACACGTCCTTTCCTTGCTGGGTAACTCTTCACCAAAATTTTCTTCTTGTAAGAAGGAGATCAGTGGTTAAGTGTGCCAGGAAATGGAGTACATTGCTGAGAAAACCTGGGAATCACTGCTCTTGTGAACTGTTGAGAAAAAAACAAAACATCAAGAGCTTTATATCTTCGTATCTCTTGGGAAGCCTTCAAAATGAATCTCTTTTTCATTCCAGCAGAACTCAGTACAAAGGAGTGTTTTTATTTTTTTCCTGAGGTTTTAAATTAGGTTTCATAAAATTAAAGTTCCTTAGCCTAAATTTATTCTAGTGCCTTAAAAGCATTTATTATAAATTGTTTCTACATTTGAAGGGACTGAAATTATCCTCTCCATGAATACCAAGGCGTCCAATCCTTCTTATATACAGAATTATCATATTTATCTTTTTAAATTTTATTTTTTTCAGTGTTCCAAAATTCATTGTTTAGGGGCGCCTAGGTGGCTCAGTGGGTTAAGCCTCTGCCTTCGGCTCAGGTCATGATCCCAGGGTTCTGGGATTGAGCCCCGTATCGGGCTCTCTGCTCAGCAGCGAGCCTGCTTCCTCCTCTCTCTCTGCCTACGTGTGATCTCTGTCAAATAAATAAATAAAATCTTTAAAAAAAAAAAATTGTTTATGCACCACACCCAGTGCTCCATGGTAGTTTACCTAAAATTCAAGGAGCTAGAAGATACTAATTCAACCTAGCAGAGAATTAAAAGCAGTAATCATTAGATTGTTCCCTCCCCCAGAGGTAGCAAAGGCACCTTTTTATTCAAATACCAATCACAGAGTTAATTAGGTTAATGGGCTCCCTGTGGGTAGGGCATGCACAATCTCTTAAAAACATGCCAGAATGAAAACCGTCACCCGGTGACCATAGATTTTAACTGAAATGGATGTGGGAAATGTCCAGGAAACCCCCTGATTCAGATATGCCTTTTGCATAGCTAGGAAAAGAAGACAAAGTTCTGGGGCAATGATTCAGAAAGAAATCTCTTCAAATCTCAGGATGACAATGGCTGTCTGGGCCTGAGGAGGAGGTCACTGTATAGGCTTAGAGAAGGATTCCCAGCTCTGGCTAAAGGGTCTACCTTGTATCAGACCAACTTCCCATCAAACACAACTAGAAAACCTGGATAAGTATTTAATAACCTGTTTAAAGGCATTAGAGTGCTACCAAGGTAGCCAGGACACGAGACGCCAAGATCTTAGAAGAAAAACAAAACTGACACAAATCATTATATTGCTTTTCCTTTCAAGCCACCTACTGATCTTGGGGCGCCTGGGTGGCTCAGTTGGTTAAGTGTCCCCAACTCTTGATTTCGGCTCAGGTCATGATCTCAGGGTTGTGAGATCAAGCTGCACTGGGCTCCATGCAAAGCGTGGAGCCTGCTTAAGATTCTCTTTCTTCCTCTGCCCTTTCCTTCCCCTCTCTCGCTCAAAAAAAAAAAAAAAAAAAAAGACATCTATTGATGTTTAAGAGGCACAGGGCAAAACTGCTGAGAAGCCAAAGCAGAAAGCAGAGCTTAGAGGCACATGAAGTGAGGAGACCAAAAAATACCAGAGCTGATTATCAAATCGGTTTGGTACCTCATTGGATTAAGAAGGTCTGCCCTACTATAACTGCCTATCAGAAGCATAAGCAATCTCCATGGAGGAAGATTCATCTACACTATCTGTGATTCTTTGTACGTAATGTCTTGTATTCAATCAACAATACCAGGCATGCCAGGGCATGTATTCAAGAAACTGACAATGAAAACAGGACCCAGAGGTGACAAGTCATAGAATATGGTCTTTAAAATAATTGCAATGTCTGGGCGCCTGGGTGGCTCAGTGGTTAAAGCCTCTGCCTTCGGCTCAGGTCATGATCTCAGGGTCCTGGGATCGAGTCCCGCGTCGGGCTCTGTGCTCAGCAGGGAGCCTGCCTCCTCCTGTCTCTCTCTGCCTGCCTCTCTGCCTACTTGTGACCTGTCAATAAATTAAAAAAATAAATAAATAAATAAATAAAAAATAAAATAAAATAATTGCAATGTGTATGTTTGAAATTATAAAGATTATAAAATATTTTAACACATATCTCAGTAAGTCACATAACAAGCAAAAAAAAAAAAAAAAGAAGAAGAAGAAGAAGAAGACAAAGAAAAAGGATACATAAGATTTGAGTAACACAATTAACAAACTCAGCCTTAGTAACCTATGTGGAAAAGGTTGTAACCAACCACTGTGACTACATATTCTTTTAAGATACACATGAAACATTTACAGAAATTAACCACATGTGGGTCATAAAGTAAGTTTCAAGAAATTTCAACAAATAGAAACCATGGAGTACTTTTTTGAACTTACTATTCTGAAATAATGTAGATTAGCAGGAAATAGCAAAAAGTAACTTTTTAAAAGCAAAATGTAATTTATATACAGTAAAATAAGCTACTTTTAAGTGTACAATTTGATACATTTTGATAAAGGAATCCAATTGTGTAACCACCAACAAAATAAAAATATAGAGCATCTCCATCGCTCCAGGAAGTTCCCCCATGCCCATTTTTGTGAACTGCCACAACCCAAAGGCAATTACTGTTCTCATTTCTACATTTCTATTACCACGGATTAGTTCTGAACTTCATACAAATGGGCTTATATAGAATGTAATCTTTTGTATGAAAACACCACAACTTAAAATATATTCTCCTGATGAATGGGCATTTGGTTTCCATTTGAGAGCTATTATTAATAACACTGCTATAAACATTCTTGTACAAACCTTTCTATGAACATATATTTCCATTTCTCTTGGATAAGCACCTAGGAGTGGAACTGCTAGGTTACAGAGTTGATGAATGTTTAACTTTATAAGAAACTGCCAAACATTTTTCCAAAACAGCTGTATCATTCTATATTCCCATCAGTAACACATAGGAGCTCCAGTTTACACAGCCTCATTGACATTTGGTATTGGCAGACTTTCAATTTGAGCCATTCTAGCGTGAGGTTTTGATTTGCAACTCCCTGGTGACTAATAGTTGTAGCTTTTTAACATCTTCTTTTATGCAGGATCTGTTGTAGGACTTTGGTCTATTTTTTAAAATTGTAGTTCTTACATTATTGATTTATAGGAGTTCTTTTTATATTCTGATGCCAGTCCTTTGTCAGATACACATATTACATATATTTTCTCCCAGTCTGTGGTTTTCCTTTACAATTTCTGCTTTTTGATGAATAGAAATTTGTAATGTTGATGAACTCCAATTTATCATTTTTTCTTTATGTTTAGTGCTTTCAGTGTCCTTCAACCATCTTTGCTTAAAGTCTACTTAAAAGCCTACAAAACATTCTACAGGAGTTCTGCAGTTTTAGCTTTATGATCTACCTCAAACTGATTTTTATTTGTGACATAAGGCAAAAGCAAGAGGTTTATTTTCCTCCCACTTACTCTAGTAACATTTGCTGAAATGACCTTCCCTCCCTAATTGAACTGTCATAGCCCCTCATCAATTAATTGACATACAGTGCAGTATGTTCTCAGTTAAGCTAGAAATCAATATATAAGTGATAACCAGAGTCCTCGAGTTTTTGACAATTAAGCAGTACACATCTAAACAACCAATGGGTCAGAGAAGAAATCACAGTGGTAATTAGAAAAAATTTTTGACCTAAGTAATACTGAAATGATAAATAAAAAATGGTGAAATATAGCTATAGTTATATTTTAAAAGTTTAGAAAGCAATTGTTTATATATCTATCTCAAGAAAATCAAGAAAGATCATAGAGGTGTGCCTGGGTGGCTCAGGGGGTTAAAACCTCTGCCTTTGGCCCGAGTCATCATCCCACTGTCTTGGGATGGAGCCCCACATCGGGCTCTCTGCTCCGCAGGGAGCCTGCTTCCTCCTCTCCCTCTGCCTGCCTCTCTGCCTACTTGTGATCTCTGTCAAATAAATAAATAAATAACATCTTAAAAAAAAAAAAAGAACATAGATAAATCCAAAGAAAGAAAGAGGAAGTAAATAATAAAAAATAAGAGCAGAAATCAATGAACTTTAGAATAAAAAAAGTCATCAAATGCAAAAAGTTGGTTCTTTGAAAAAGATTAGTAATACTAATAAATCCTTCAGCAAGCTCAAGGGCCAAAGCTGCTCCTTCTCAACTCTATTACCTAAGAGTCTTCTTCCCACAATGTTATTTCAGACAGACTAAGTCTCCTCGGTTCCTCTGTTGTTCCCAAAGACAAGCACAGGGTCTATTTTGCTCAGGAGAGTTTTGCTTTTATGTTTTACAGAGAAGTGACTACAAAATAACAGAAATAAACAGGGGGACACTGCAAAGTTCCCAGAATCTCAAATATGAGCTCTTTTGCCAGCACCACTATGAGGTCAAAACAATATTGACCTGATATCTAACAAGACAGCTGTCCCCAAGATCTGAAACTATCAATAAAACTATTTAAAATACTGATTTACATCCAATATTATCAGGAGTGAACTACATTCTTAGTGCATAGTCTGCCTTAAAATGGCAATTAACAACACAACAAGGCCAGTGTGATTAGCAAGACATTTTTTTTTTAAAGATTTTGTTTTTTTATTTATTTGACAGAGATCACAAGCAGGCGGAGAGGCAGGCAGAGAGAGAGAGGGAAGCAGGCTCCCCGTTGAGCAGAGAGCCCGATGTGGGGCTCGATCCCAGGACCCTGGGATCACGACCTGAACTGAAGGCAGAGGCTTTAACCTACTGAGCCACCCAGGCGCCCCTAGCAAGACATTTTAAAATTAAGTCTCCAGCCCTATGACCCAACTATTGCATTACTGGGTATTTACCCAAAAGATAACAAAAATACTGATTCAAAGAGGCACATGAACCCCAGTGTTTACAGAGGCATTATTAACAATAGACAAATTATGGAAAAAACCCAAATGTCCATCGAAAATGAATGCACAAAGAGATGGTGTGTACACACACACACACACACACACACACACACACACACACAAGAATATTACTCAACCACCAGAAAGAATGAAATCTTGCCATTTGCAATGACATGGTTGGAGCTAGAGATAGTATGTGAAATGAAATGACTCATCAGACAAAGACCTATTATACGATTTCACTCATAAGTGCAATTTAAGAAACAAAACAGATGAACAAAAACAAAGAGGAAAAAAAGGGAAGCAAACCATAAGAAACTCTTAACTATAGAGAAAAAGATGAGGGTTGTTGGAGGGAGGTGGGCAGGGGACGGGCTAAATACCTGATGGGGATTAAGGAGGGTACTTGTGACGAGCCCTGGGTGATGTACGGAAGTGATAAATCACTAAACTCTATACCTGCAGTCAGTATTACTCTACATGTTATCCAACTAGAATTTAAATAAAAACTTGAAATAAGAAAAATAAAATAATAAAATTACATTAATTTTAGTCTCCAGAATGTGAATATAAATCTCTACATGTTTTTCACTGATGTTGACCCTGTTCATTGATGTTGCCCCTGATGATGTTGATACTTAATACATAGTAATAAGTATTTTCTTTTTTTTTTTTAATCTTATTTATTTATTTGGCAGAGAGAGACACAGCAAGAGAGGGAACACAAGCGGGGGGAGCGGGAGAGGAAGAAATGGGCTTCCTGCTCAGCAGGGAGCCCGATGTGGGGCTTGATCCCAGGACCCTGGGATCATGACCCAGAGCCTAAGACAGACACTTAATGACTGAGCCACTTAGGCAACCCCATAATAAGTATTTTCAAAAAAAGATAAAAGCCACACATGATTTATAAAATACTCTGCCACTGTGAAAAATGATTTAAATAATATACCAACATCAGCCACTTGTATTAGTAATTTATTGGCAATTACATCATGCACAGATAAAATATGGCAATCAAATTCATTCCTTAGTCAACAGTTAAAGAAAATATTGGTAGAGATCTGAGGAAATAAATATTTAAAAATTACTCACCATGCAAAATTTTCATACTATTCAATGAAAGTACACATGTTTCTGTCTAAAGAACTACTTTTTTAGTGAGCCACTAAAGAAAGGATTACCATGCAAGAAATATATGTTCCAATGATAAATGACTTGCTTAAAGAAAACAATGTTTTATGGAGCACATGTACACACTGAGTGAAAAAAAGGAGTCCTAGAAAAGTTAATACCACACATGAAACTCAATCACAGGCAAGCTATTATTGAAAAGAAGTTGAATCTAGAAGAGCACCCAGAATGTCACCAATATCATTAATTTCGTAGAGTCATTATAAAACCTTGTAATAACATGAGGAGTGATCATGACAATCTTTTACACTGGAGGCACAGTGGTTGCTTGGTTATTGTCATACCACTGCACCAAGAAGAGTTGTCAAATTTTAAGTTGCCTCACATTTTTTCTTTTACAAATAGACACGTGTTCTCAAATACCATGACTGCTTCGGGGATGCCAACCATCAGCTATAAACTGATATTTTTGATGTAAAAACATAAGCATGTTTAATATTTTTTTCAAAAACAATTTCTTAATAACAATTCTGCTCTTAGCCTGTTGTTATTTACTTTTCTGATCAAGTTGATGCTTTAAAAATAAGTGATAATTACTTGTCAAGGAAATTCATTCTATGGCAACAATATTTTGAAAATGGGGGCTCAGAGAGATTTTTATCAGGTGATTTTTGTTGTTGAAAATGACGAAAGTATCACCTAGAGGAGTCATCCTTGAATTCTCTCTTTTACACATTTCCCTCAACTAGCGTTAGCAAATCTTCCAAATACGTCAAGAACACAATTACTTCTCCCTGTCTACAATGCTACCACGCTAGTCAACCAAAATCATCTCATCCCAGATTAACACTACAGTTTCCCAGATGAGTCCTGGCAAAGACTCTTTGCCCAACTCCTGCACCACACCACTGCCGTCAGCAGCCAGTCACCTTATTAACACCTAAGTCAAATCACACCACTCATTTGCCCCAAGCCATCTAATGATTTCCTGTATGTCTCAGCATAAAGCCAAATTCCTTACAGTGGCCTATGAGTCATTACGTGATTTCATCATTACCTCACTGACATCACTTCCTAGTACCCTCGTCTTAACTTATTCCACTCAAACCCCAATGGTGCCCCAAACGCCAGGCACGTTGCCTCAGGGCTTTCCACTGGCTATTCCCTTTGCCTGCAATATGTCCTCTGATATCTTCCCTCACCGCCTTCAAGTCTTAAAGAACACTTTTCCCCGGCCTCCCTACCTAAAATAGTAACGACTCCCACCACTCCCCATTCCCCTTCCTTGCTTTGTTTTTCTCTTTAATGCTTCTCACCATCTAACATATTTTAACTCTACTTGTTTATGAGCTTATTGCCTATCTCCCTCTCCCACTGAACGAGAGCAGGAATTTTTGGTCTGTTGTGTGGTTACTGTTCTAGTCTAGTATGATGCCTAGCATTAATACTTGAATATGTGAATGATGAAAGAACGTGTAGTCAGGAAAAACCTGCATATCCGCACACTTTAAAAAGCCTGGAAACAGAGTTTTTCTACATCTTCCAAATGAATTTTAATGAGTTTTGAATTCTTTGCTAGAAATATAAAAATGCAATACCTTAATAATAATCAGCAAAAATAACTAACATGGGAAAATAAAATTTATTACTGAATTGAAACAAAAATTTTGGTATAGCTGATAGATATGACTGAAAAACATGTATTATGATTTACCAAGTGCAAGCGACAATGTCTTTCTTCTACTTGGTTCAACATCTCTTTATGAATTATCTTTTTTAGGTACTTAAATTATGAAAATAAAATGAACTTATAACCGTACCATCAATGTCTGTATCACACAGTGTTAAACCAAGAGAAAACAAAGAAAAAATAATGACATTTTCAATGAATATGTTCTCATGGAGCAAAGGGAATTTTTTGTACTACTAATCAATAAAGTAAAATTTTAAACATGTTATCCTTATCTCACCCTTTAAAAATGTCAATTTTGTAAATGTTTTATGGTACTCAAAATATTCTTATGTTCAACATTCATAAATAAGCAAACAACCACGGAGGGGGGCGGCAAAGTCTTCATTTAACAGCATGGAACCCACTATGCTAAAGACTTGGGAAGAGGGAAGAGGCACATCTTGTCCCAGTTGATAGAAACATAAAACCACCCAATAATTACCACAGTGTGGTAAGTACTATGATGCCATCCTCTGCAGCTCTGTCCCTCATGACTCCTTAAATGACTCAAACTTTACAAAGTTCATGCTCCAGCAACAGCTAACTTCTGGTAATTTCTCATGCACAATTCCTGATTCTGGACACCTTCGCTTCAATCTAGGGTTGCCAGGTAAAATATAGGATACCATTTTCTGGGTGGCTAGGAACAAAAATAATTATCAACACGGATTTCCCTAAGAAAATAGTAAAGGCAGAAAGCAACAAAAGAGCAAGAAAGGGAAAAAAAGACACTCCTCAAAAAAATTTTCTTCCTCTCAACACTTTATCCTCCTTTTAGTGGCAAGTGAGAACTAAGTTTAAAGTTTTGAGTTTTCTAGAGGACCTCCCACAGCCTACCAACAACTGAAATGAACTCATCCTTTCTCCTATAGAAGTTTCCTTCTTTCGCAGGGCTCCAGGATCTGGGCGTCGACCAGAGATGCCAACACCTGTGCTGCTTAGGCTTTGGGAACCCAGCTCAAATCTCACAATGTTTATAATTCTCATTAGTCAACTGGGATGGCGTTTGATATTCACCATTAACCCAAATTATTAGTGAAATATACCTCATTCTAAAGGAAGTGTTCGCTTTATGAACAGTCAGTTCTTGTTATGTACAGTGGGCATGCTCTATTAGATTGCCATGGATACTGAATCAACGACCATGGAACCACTGCTCCTAGAAGTATAGGGTTAGGTTCCTGAGAGCCTCTGGCCACATTTTGATCAAGCAATCAATATATCCATATAACGTCATTTCATGTGGACTTCTACTGAAAGACACCTTTTTAAATACATATTGTTGATCTGTTAAGACTGGACTCCTGGACAACAGCTCTATAACTCGTGCCTGAATGAACCTTGTCTAACACACATATTTCTCTGTAAAGTCCATCACAGCCTCCCTGCACTTAGAGAACACTAAACAGCAGGCCGGCACTAGGCTGCGGGGGGGGGCATTTTAAAAAAAGAGCACAATCACTACCAACAAAAAAACCTCCACAAAAATGCAAAACTACATGGTACTGAGTTGCCCAATTGAAAAGGATACTTATTTACAGTATGAGAGCCAAAACAGGAAGGCAGAACATTGCCTTGTTTGACCTCAGATGGGAACATACACACCAGGTAACTAAAAGTTTTCGCTGATCTGTGCGTGTCCACAAATGACCACTAAAATGCCCCAAATATTGATTTTAGGGTTACAAATAAGTTTTAGTTAGCAGGCAAACTGGCAAACACAGAATCCACGAATAATGAGTACTGACTGCATTGTATGTATGGTACCAGGTCCAAAATCTGGTTTATCTCTCTTAAATATCTTCCCACTTAGATAAAAGAAACCAGTGGAACTCCAGCAAATCTTGTGACTCCCAGCTCAACTACGCTAGCTCCATGGAAGCCCACTTACTGTTCAGGTGGCAAGCTACAACGTGCCCTATTTGGAACCCTAGTCCCATTTCTATTCATTTCCTTTCTCATTTCTTCAGGGGGAACTTTGCAGAAGACTTCAACTGTTAATAGTTTGTGAACCAGAATAATTACATCTGGGTCTCTTTTTCAGATACGACAACAAAATCAGCACTAATGAGGCAATATATGCCTGGTATCACACCCTGGGGACTGATGGGGAAGAGGGAGAGGGAAGAACAATGGGATCCTTCAGTGGGCTCAGAGTAGGTGTATCCAGGTAAATTCCTCAGAACAAGTTGATGAATCGACTTTTTCCTTTTGTCATAGCCATAAATAGGATGTTCCACAGCCCCTGTTGTCTGTGGAAGTCCGCCCTAAAAAACAAGTGCTGAGAGTCAGATGCTTGTAGTTCCAGCTATCAATCCAACAGTGAGGAGGACGCGGGGGGCAGGACAATATCTCCAGGATTCATTTACTTCCGCAAGGCATGATATCTATGACCTGCCACTTGAGAACAGATGGTAACAGAGAAACTACAGCTGAATTACTCAGAAAGTTTCTGCCTAGGAGCAGTAACTGTGCTGCTGGTTTGGGCCAGGTGGAATTGGGTTTCTCCTTGGGAAGCATCCACTCTGCGCACAGGCACAACCCAGTCACTCTGAGAGGCGTGTTCTCCACCCTTTCTCAACAACAATTGGCAAGAGAAGCTATGACTCCAGTTTAGGTGGCTCAGAGTGGACAGCAGGACCCATCCTGGGATATGGTTCTCCTTTTCCTTCTCCAAGGCCTCCAACCTGACAGCACAGTGTCACAGGAATATCTGGACTTCAGGTCAAGAACCCCCAATTCCAGTTTGGACTGGATATGAAATTATATGGTAAGGCTGGGGGGGAAGTAATATAAATTAGCTCCTTCCCTTGCTTCTCCTCATGCATGCACTAGCAAGAGGAGAACAGAAACTCTGCTCCTTCACCTCCTGCCCTCATCTGCCTCTCATGTTCCAACAGAACTTCCGGGAACGTGCAGGTGCAAAAGACCTGCCCAACACTGTGTGGCTGGAGCTACAGGAGAGGGAAATCTAAAGCCATGAGCACATGGCCACATCTGCACAGATGTTTTATCTGCAGAGTCAGGCTGAAGGGTTCAAATCTAGCCCCTCCCACATCTTACCATTTTCTACTATTCCTCTGCGCAGAAAAGACCTCTTAGCCAAACTGCAAGTTTTGGTAATCTGAAAGGTTGCCACTGGTATTAATTTTCATTTCTCATCTTCCTGTCACTATTAAATTTCAGAGGCAAGTGTTCTATGCCTTTTATCTACATCATCTCAGCACTTTTCTCTCCTTGGCCCCTGAATCATTCCTAATCCGGCTAAAGTAATTGCACTTCTGAAAATCAACAATGACCTGTGACTCCCAAATAAAAGCCTTTGCTTAATATATTTCTTGACACTCAACACTCTCTCAGCTGCAGCCCCCTATTGTGTGATGTTAACTGGAAACCACGATTTAAAATTTTCTGCTTCTTTAGTTTCCTTTATAACTGTATGTTCCTCGTTGCTTCTAACTCTACATATTTTTCTCCTTCTCTCTGATAAATGTTCAAAGCAAAGCAAATATCTATTTCTTACCAGCTGTAATGACAGCACGCTTTTCTAAGACTAACACCAGTCATTTCCTTACTCATTCTCTGTTATTCTCCAGGCCTGGTTAGTTTTTTTAAAAATCTTGTTTCTTTCCTTGAATGTCTCTTTAATCTGTTCTCTCTGTCCCCATCCTAATTCAGGCTCTCATCTAGTCATGCCTGACTTGCTACAACATCATGCTGTTTAGTCAGTCAGCCTCTGATATGTGCTAAACAGTATTGCCAGATTACTCTGGGAAACTCTTCTCGCATTAAGTTATTCCCTTCCTACAAAACATGCACTGACTCCCTGTTATTCACAGAATAAATTTCTAAACTGAGTCTGTCATTCAAGACTTCCCCACTAAACCTGGCCCTACTTAACCCATCTAACCCCTTCCTATTACCTACACCTACCATCCACTATCACAAATTGTCTACTCTGGGCAAATCAGCGTCCTTGTATCCCACAAGTATCCATGATGACTCTCAAATCTAAGCTTCCTTACTTTCAATGACCAGCATAGAAAAAAAATATGTGATCTTTTCTGAGCCTTCCAGTTAACATACCCACTAACACTGTGATTCACGATCATCACTCCCAACAGAGCAACAGCATATCCATAAGCCCCACAGAGAGCTTCACTCTTCGTGGCTAATTGGATTTCACCAGGAACCACCATTCCACTCAAACCAGAAACCATGAGAGACGGAGAGTCACAAGCCGAGAAATGAAGGGTCCTCTATGTTTGTAAAGATGGTATCAGGTTATTCCATTATGGAGGGGGGAGGAGGAAGAACAGGGGAAAGGGAGGGTTTTTTGTTCTGCTGCTCAGTGAAAGTACAAACAGAACCTGATTATGAGACTGGACGCATTCAATTCTTGGCAGTAAAGTAGCTCACCAGATGTATACTTCTGTTGGTTGTCCTAATTACAGATGAGTAAACTAATCTATTGCTTTCTTTTCAACTCCCCAAAGGTAAATGTTTATAAGCACATCTTAGGAAATAAACTGCAACCTCCAAATAGCTATTAATTTCCTATATTTTTAGAGAAAAATCTAGGGTTCAAGCATGAAAGGATGATCCTGGTAGGGGGTCATGAACCTGTACATCTGTTCACCAACTCTGGAAGTTACAGCTTTGAGACAGATGGCCGAGGCTTCCTTCCTTTCGAGAGCACAGGCTTATCCGGTTTCACTGCCCTTTGCTTTACTGAGCTGCACAGAGACTGCAGTTTCTACAAACCAAAGGTTTGTGGCAACCCCATGTTGAGCAAGACGATCAGTGCCACTTATCCAACATTTCGTGTCAGTCACGTTTTGGTCATTCTCACAATTCAGACTTTTTCATTATCATTATATTTGTTATGGTGATCTGTGATCTTAGGACTGTAATTGTTTTAGGGAGACATGAACTGTGTCCATAGAAGACGGTGAACTTAATAGATAAATGTTGTGTGTGTTCTGACTGCTCCGCCAACTGGTTGTTCCCCCAACTCATTCCCTCTCCTGGGGCCTCCCTACTCCCTGAGACACAATATTGAAATGAGGCCATTTAATAAGCCTACAATGGCTTCTAAGTGTTCAAGTTAAAGGAAGAGTCACACGTCTCTCAATTTAAAGCAAAAGCCACAAATGATGAAGTTTAGGAGGAGGGCATGTCAAAACCAACAGGCTGAAACATAAGGCCTCTGGCACTAAACAGTTGGCCAAGATGTGAATGCAAAGGAAAGTTCTTGAAGGAAATTAAAAGTGCTACTCCACTGAACACGCCAATGGTAAGAAAGCAAGATAGCCTTCTTGCTGACATGGAGAAAGTTTTAGTGGTCAGGACAGAAGATCAAACCAGCCACAACATTCCCTTAAACCAAAGCCTAATCCAGACCAAGGCCCTGACTCCTGTAGTCTGTGAAGGCCAAGAGAGGTAAGGAAGGGGCAGAAGAAAAAGTGTGAAGCCATCAGAGGCTGGTGCTCGAGGTCTGGGGAAAGAAGCCATCTCCAGAGCACAAGGCACAGGGTGAGGCAGCATGTGCCGATAGGAGAAGCTGCAGCAAGTTCCCCAGAAGACCCAGCCGAGAGAATTCATAAAGGTGGTCACACCAAACAGCAGATTTTCATGGAGACAAAACAGCCTTCCGTTGGAAGGAGATGCCAATTAGGACTCTCCTAGCCGGAGAGGAGAAGTCAGTGTCTGGCTTCAAAGCTTCAAAGGATAGGCTGACTCTTGCGAGAGGCTAATGCAGCTGGTGACTTCAGGTTGAAGCGAATGCTCATTTACCATTCCCAAAACCCTAAGGCCCTTAAGAATTACGCTAAATCTACTGTCTGTGCTCTAGAAATGATACAACAAGGCCTAGATAACAGCACATCTGTTTACAACATGGTTTACTATTTTAACCCCACTGCTAAGACTACTACTCAGGGGGGGAAAAAAAAGCCTTTTCATATGACTGCTCATTGACAATGCACCCAGTGCTCTGATGGAGATGGACAATGAAATTAATACTGTTTTTATACCTGCTAATACAATATCCACCCATCCATTCTGCAGTCCATGGATCAAAGAGTCATTTCTATTTTCAAGTCTTATCATTTAAGAAATACGCTTCATTTAAAAGAAGACAGATACATTTCATAAAGCTACAGTGGTCATAGTGATTCCTCTGATGGATCTGGGCAAGTAAATGAAAAACCTTCTGGAAAGGATTCACCATTCTGAATGCTATTAAAAACATCTGTGATTGGGGCACCCGGGTGGCTCAGTAGGTTAAGCCTCTGCCTTTGGCTCAGGTCATGATCTCAAGGTCCTGGGATCGAGCCCCACATCGGGCTCTCTGCTCAGCAGAGAGCCTGCTTCTCCCTGTCACTCTGCCTGCCTCTCTGGCTACTTGTGATCTCGCTCTGTGTTAAATAAATAAATAAAATATTAAAAAAAAAAAAAAGAACATCTGTGATTCACAGGTCAAAATATCAACATGAACAGAAGTTTGGAAGAAGTTGATTCCAGCTCTCACAGAGGAATTTGAGGGATTCAAGACTTCAGTGGAGGAAGTAACTGCAGATGTGGCGGAAATTAGAATTAGAAGTGGAGCCTGAAGATACAACTGAATTCCTGTCATTTCATGATAAAAAAACTTTTTTAAACTATGTGATTTTTTGGACACCTTGATGGCTCAGTTGGTTCAGTGACTGTCTTGGGCTCAGGTCATGATCTCAGGGTCTGGGACTGAGTCCCACATTGGGCTCCCTGATCAAGAGTCTTCCCTGTTCCTATCTCCCTCTACTCCTCCCCCCAACCTTTTTGAGCGCTCTCTCTCTCTCAAATAAAATCTTTTAAAAAAGGATGTGATCTGTCTTATGTGCTGGTTTATAAGATCAATTGTTGAAATACTGATGGTCTTCCTAGAAACTAGTTGACAAACGATTGTTGGGTTTTCAGGCTAGCTCTCACATCTAATTATCCACATTTGTGAAGGATCCAAAGTTTTTCTGTGTTGCCGAATCCCCTTGATCTAGCAGAAGGCTGGGAAGGGATAGTTCCAGTTTCTTCTGTGTCTTTCCAGGGATTCTTAGCATATACAACCATGTATGTACATGTTCTCACCCTTTCTCCTCTCCTTTTTCTTAACATAAAAATTGGATATACAACACACTGTCCTTCACATGTTTTCCCTTAACAAGACATGTTAGTGATCACTGCATATCAGTGCAATACATCAGACATGTTCTTTTTAATAGCTATGTGGAGATAACATGGGTTATTTTTAATTTAAAAATTAAAACAGTTTATAAATTTATTCGTAATTTAATAGCCTAAGGTAAATTTAAAATTTCCTTTTTTCATCATAAAAGCAGTTAGTAACAACAACCACCACAAAAGGCAAATCAAGAAGTGAAAAAAATTATCCACAGTGTCACTAAAACTATGTTGGGAAAGTTCTTTCAAGAGAGTATTCTTAAAAAGTCTGGTGCATGGAGTGTCTACACCACAATCACCAAACATGCTGTCAAATAGGCAGAGTCTAGGGCACCATCACACACTTATTAAATCAGAAATTCTCAGTTGGTCAAGTGTCTGCCTTCCTGCTCAGGTCATGATCTCCAGGTCCTGGGACTGAGTTGGGCTCCCTGCTCAGTGGGGAGTCTGTTTCTCCTTCTGCCCATCACCCCCCTTGCCCAGGATCTCTCACTTTCTCAAATAAATTTAAAAATCTTAAAAAAAAAAAAATTCCAAATATGCAGTCTTAGCCTTACAAGAGTTATAGGTGAAGTTGGATAACCATTACTTGAAGGCCCTTTTCTCTACCTTAAAAAAAGTTTTACAAAGAAAACAAACAAAAAACCAAATTCTTAAGAACAGAGAACAAACTGGCCATCCCAAGAAAGGAGGTGGGTGGAGGGATAGGTGAAGGAGATTAAGAGTACATATATCATGAATCAGCACTGATAATGTACAGCGTTGCTGAATTAGTGTACTGTACACCTGAAACTAACATAACACTGAATGTTAACTATACTGGGATTAAATTCTTTTAAAATTTAAAAATTAAGAAAAGTTGTAATTATAGTTTACATGCATTATTGTATTCTCATTTTTTTAAGGGTTTTTGAGAGAGAGGGAGAGAAAGCGTGACAGAGTACACACGCTTGCGGGGAGGGGCAGAGGGCGAGACAGAAAATCTTCTAGCAGACTCTGTGCAGAGCACAGATCCCCACATGGAACTCAATCTCATGACCCTGAGATCATGATCTGAGCTGAAACCAAGAGTCAGACGTCTAACCGAATGAGCCACCCAGGCACCCCCCTCCACTTTTTCAATTTGTAAAGCTAACGTTTTATAATAAGCATCTTTCCATGTTACTAAATTGTATTCACTACCGTCATTTTAATGGCCTGCATAAACACTCCCCTGAATGAGCATTTCTTAATGTACTTATCTTTTCCTCTTTTGTTAGACATTTAGGATCATTCAAATTTCACCTTCACAATTCTTCTGTCCTCGGAAACAAGTAAGGAGTTAAGAGCTATGGCTGATACTTAGAGATAAATTTCACTAAGTGCCCATCTAATACAACTTTACTTTCATTTAAGCCACGTTTATCAAAGCCAACCATGTCCAAGTCTTACTAGGGACAACTAAGATGAGGAATTCAAGACTCTAGACCTGTTGAGTTTAAAATCTAGTATAGACAGTTTACAATCTAGAAATAATCAGCCAAAGTCCTATTTAATTTGATGGTCTTCGTAGGGGGTTGAGTTTTAACACCTCAAAAACCACTACTCTTATGATTTCTATCTTATAGATGAAGAAACTGGAATTTAGAGGAATCAAGAAGCTTGCCCAGCATCACAAAGTGGAAGAACAGAGACTTGTACCTGAACAATGTGATTCTAAGGCAGGGTGATTCTAAGGCAGGGTGATTCTAAGGCAGAGATCAGCAAAGTTTTCCTGCAAAGGGTCAGACGGTAGGTATTTTAGGCTGTAGGATCAAATGGTCACTGATGCAAGGACTTGACTCTGCTATTGCAGAGTGAAAGTATCCGACAATAGTCTAATGAATGGGCATGGCCATCTTCCAATAAAATATACCTGCAAAAAGACGCTCTTGCTCTAAGGCATATATACTCTTTACTTCCATGCTATTATGTTGTTTCATCCAGCCAGTCTGATATATTGAGACTGCTAGGTAGATATAAGGTTGCAAAAGGAATAAAAGGAGCCTGCCCTCAAGAAGTTTGAGGATGAGAAAAAGACAATGTGACTTTGAGTAAGGCATTTAACCTCTGTCAATGACTCAAATTTTTTTTTTTTAAAGATTTTACTTATTTGACAGACAGAGATCACCAGTAGGCAGAGAGGCAGGCAGAGAGAGAGAGGAGGAAGCAGGCTCCCTGCTGAGCAGAGAGCCTGATGTGGGGCTCGATCCCAGGACCCTGAGACCATGACCTGAGCCGAAGGCAGAGGCTTTAACCCACTGAGCCACCCAGGCGCTCCAATGACTCAATTTTAAAGCTACAAATATTGTTAAATAATATTTTTCCTTATATAATATGGTGTTGTGAAAAATAATGAGACAGCTTATATATTATCATTTACTCAGCTGGATGTAATTTCTTTTCTTTTTTTTTTTAAAGATTTTATTTATTTATTTGACAGAGAGATCACAAGTAGGCAGAGAGGCAGGCAGAGAGAGAGGGGGAAGCAGACTCTCTGCTGAGCAGAAAGCCCAATTAGGGGCTGGATCCCAGGACCCTGAGATCATGACCTGAGCTGAAGGCAGAGGCTTAAACCACTGAGCCACCCAGGCACCCCTGAATGTCATTTCTTTTTAATGTTAAATTGGTACTTGGTCTTTATTGGTCCCAAAGGAGATGAGTAAATAAGTCAATCTTTTCTTTGCTTACATAGGAAAACCTTTATGTTAATAACTAGAAATTTTTATCAATTTGATTGCCACATACTTTATTGTTATGAAGCACTGTTAAAATTTAGGTGGCTCAGTCGGTTGGGTGTCTGCCTTCAGCTCAGGTCATGGTCTTGGGGTCCTGGGATAGAGCCCCTCATCAGGCTCCCTGCTCAGTGGGGAGTCTGCATCTCCCTCTCCCTCTGCCCTTCCTGCCCCCACTCGTGCTCTCTCTCTCAATTAAATAAATAAAAATAAAATAAAGTTTATGTTACATTATATTTTCCCTTGGGACCAAAGAACTTTTACATTTTCATTTTTTTAACATGATGGGAAATAAAAAAAATCTATATAATTCAGAAACATTGTACTATGTCCTCATCAAGTTACACGTTGAGTATCTTCCTGTTATTTAGGTTTTCTGAGTTATAAAAGTTCTTTGAGTGTATCTCATGAGCAGTTTGACACTCATGGAGGTTCTGAGAAAAAACAGGCAGGAAGAGGCAGACATTTACTTTTAGGGAGTAAAGAAGATAATTTTTAAATTGCTCAAACAACTGCACACTCAAAAATAAAAAGGAATGAACTCCTGCTACATGGAACAACAGGGACAAATCTCAAAAGCGTTATGCTGAGGGAAAGAAGTACAAAAGGCTAGGACCTGTGTGATTCCATTTCTATGACGTTTGGGAAAGGGCAAAACTATGGGCCGTACCTTTGATCGGTGGTTGCCAGGGGCTGGGACCAGGAGGAAGGGATTTGAGGGAACTCTTTGATCCGTCACATGGAATGATGGAAACGTCCTATACTTTGACTGTGGTATGGTCAACATGACTATACACAGGCCCAAACTGTACCTCCAAAAGGGTAATGTTTACTGTATGTAAATTAGACCTCAATAAGCTTGTCCAAAACAGGCGGTTTCTAGTCATTCTTCACAGACTCCTGAGAGGCTCTTGTTTCACTGTGTGAAGGAAGTTTCAGTAAATTAGATCACTCTGTGCTACGATCTGTCTCACTCATATCTTTGCCTCAAACTGCCTGGGAAAATAGAAATTGCCGACCGCCGACGCTTTAACTTAGGTTATGTATTACTGCATTCAGAACTGTTTCTAAAGCCAGTATTTCCAGAACATCCACTGGGAGTCTACCAACTGCTGGGCAGTGACAGAGCAGCAAACATGACCCAGATCCCTATTCTCTTGAAGCTCACATTCCAAAGGATGGCTAATAGCTCACATTTATTGAGTGCTTACAATATACCAGGTGCTATGTGGGCCAACATTTATTTCATTCAGCTACTAAGTGGGCAAACGCTATTATTATCATTCTCATCTTCAGGTGAGGAAACTTGAAGCCCTGAGAGTTAAGAAGCATACATAGGTCCAAGGACACAGGGCTAGCAAGCAGCAGGAGCTCAGGCCAACTGCTCCCTAGTCCATGCTCTTAGCCATTCCGTCTCCGTACACTGTAGGGTACTGGTCAGCACAAAGGCTGTACTTACATAGTCCCAGAATATCAGTACTAGAGGCCTAGGAAACGCCTTTAACATTAAAGAAATCTATCCTATTTACGCAGAAACAATGTTACCTCATGATATAAGGTTAAGCAACATTAAGAGATCATTTTTCTCAGAAGGAAATGTGAGTTAACATACATAAATATGTTATACCTTATAATCAAAGAAATAAAGCAAAATGAGATTTATTAAATTAGTTAATTATTAATTAAATTAGCTTATTAAATTAGTGAGCAAAGAATTCAGACTGCAAAGATTAATGCATTGTAAATGGAAATGGAAATTACTATAGTTTGAAAGATAGTTTACATTCTGAGTCATAAAATACTTACTTCTTTTAACTTACTTCTTTTGACCTAGTTTTTCCATTTATATGACTTTATCTTGGGGCACCTGGGTGGCTCAGTTGGTTAGGCACTGTCCTTGGCTCAGGCCATGATCAGGGCTCTGGGATTGAGCCCCATGCTGTCAAGCTCCCTGCTCAGCAGGGAGTCTGCTTTTCTTCCCCTCTCACCCCCCAAACACACGCGCTCTCTCTCTCTCACATAAATATATAAAATCTTTTTAAAGGTAGTCTAATTTTTTTTATTTAAGCTTTTATTTATTTATTTGACAGAGAGAGAGCATATGCACAAGTAGGCAGAGCGGCAGGCAGAGGGAGAAAGAGAAGCAGTCTCCCCGATGAGCAAAGAGCCCAATGAGGGGCTGGATCCCAGGATCCTGGGATCATGACTTGAGCTGAAGGCAGATGCTTAGCCAACTGAACCACCCAGGTGCCCCAATAAATAAAATCTTTAAAAATATATATGACTTTATCTTTAGGAAATAATCTAACAGATGGAAAAAAGTTATGCGCATAAAAATCTTTGCTGTAGCAAGTGATACAGATTTATAACAGTATTTATTATATAATTTAGTATATAAACAATTTAAAAATCCAAGCTTAAAAATTAAAATTAAAATAAAACCTACACAGCTCTGATCGAAATTTGTCCTTTTCAACAAAGTAGGTATTTGTAGTCTCACCTGCTCTGGTTTGGCTGTAGGTAACATCAGGTAAAAGAATGATAAGCAGAAGTGTGCCAAACCAAAAAATAGGCATCAAGATTTTAAAAAGGAAGAGACTTCATTTGCCAGAAGTATGAAGAATCTGGTGGACATGTGTAACAGTATCAGGCCCCAAATTACATCAATCTGTGTGACTTTGTTTTTTCTCATCTCCAAATGCCAGAAGAGAATAGTTTTTTCTTTACACAGTCCCTCCTAATTTTACAAATTGCCAAAACACGTACATTTATGCAAAAGCAAAGTGCTATTTTAGTCCTTCCTGACGGAATCACTTTTATTGTTATCTTCCTATAAAAACAAACATCTCACGCTGAGTTACCCCTACAAATCGAAAGGCTGAGAACTAATTATTACAATTACCAGGGATAATGAACATTTTCAGCTAATTATTTTCCTTACAGACACTAATGGTTTTGGGTTTTTTTTTTAACTATAGATCTTACCTAGGATGAAGAGTACCTCTATGGTTTTCATACCCTATCCAGACTCAATAAAGCTTTTGTCTGGGGTCCTGTGTGTCTCCCTCCTACTCTAGGGCACATATTCAGGATAAAAGGTAATGAGGATATATTCACCCGTATTCTGGTCTACCTTACAAACTGCAGGAGGGTCAAGGGCAGGAGCACGTGAGGCAGAGAGTACTGAGAGTTAAAGCAGGACAGGCAGGCAAAGGTGAACACACTAAAACCATCCTGCATGTACGCACATCAAATCATTTTATTTTCACAAATCAATTTATGCCTACTTGGGAAAGGCAGGCATAACGGTCCTCATTTTACTGGTGAAGAAATTGAGGTTTCTGAGGTTTAAGCAGCTTGCCCAAAGTCACTTAGCTGCCAAGGGGCAAAGGGAGTATTCAAACCTGGATGCAGTGCAGTCACTTTAACCGGGTGTCCTTAATTACCTGTCATGCAGCACCTGTCTTCTGCCGAAGAAGGATATGTCTTGTGCAGAATCTGTTCATATTAACATGAACTTTATAAGTAGCTTGCTTTAAAAATTAGGTAGCAAAATAGTATGAAATCTGACCCTATTTAAAATCTGGGATGGTTAAAATATCAAAATACGGGCGTGACTTTGCTATGAATTCTCTGGTATAGCTGCTTTTGCTAGGTTTCCTATAATAAATAGGCATCAGTTTTTACAGAAACCCTAATTCCAATTAAAGTTATTTTTAAGATTTTAATATTTTTTAAAATCAAGGATAAGAGGCCAGATACCATGTACCCAGCAGGCTGGAGAAGAGGCTCCTGGGACTAGTTAGTCCTGGTGATGACGGCATTTGCACAGTGTGACCATGGCTAGAAAGATTTTTTTTTTTTAAGATTTTATTTATTTGACAGACAGAGATCACAAGTAGGCAGAGAGGTAGGCAGAGAGAGAGGGGGAAGCAGGCTCCCTGCTGAGCAGAGAGCCCGATACGGGGCTCGATCCCAGGACCCTGGAATCAGGACCTGAGCCGAAAGCAGAGGCTTTAACCCACTGATCCACCCAGGCGCCCCGGCTAGAAAGATTTTACCTGGCTTTCCTAAACGGACCCTCCCTCAAGAAATAGGAGAAAAACTGTGATACAGAAGTAAGTGCCAGGACTTTTTTTTTTTTTGCCTCTGTGGATACTAATGAGAACTTTTTTTTTTTTAAAGATTTTATTCATTTATTTGACAGACAGAGATCACAAGTAGGCAGAGAGGCAGGCAGAGAGAGAGGAGGGGAAGCAGGCTCCCCACCGAGCAGAGAGCCCGATGCAGGGCTCGATCCCAGGACCCTGAGATCATGACCCAAGCCGAAGGCAGAGGCTTTAACCCACCGAGCCACCCAGGCGCCCCTAATGATAACTTTTTTTTCCTTTTCATGATAATTTTTTTTTATTTTTAAGATTTTATTTTTTTTTATTTTTTTTATTTATTTTTTTTTTAAGATTTATTTATTTATTTTAGAGAGAGGGAGAATCTCAAGCAGACTTCCCACAGAGTGAGGAGCCGGATGGGCTCCAGCTCACACCCTACGATCACAACTGAAGCTGAAACAGAGTCAGATGCCCACCCAACTGGACTACCCAGGCGCCCCCCCACTCGCCCATGCCAGGACTTTAAGAGTGATCACCGTCCCCAGGGACGTGAGCTATTGCAACCCTATGAGTGGTACCTGCTCTCCCATCACATGCAGCATGTAACTACTTCTGCATAAGTAGGTGGGAAACATTCCACTGAGAAAATGACTTTGGAGTAGGTATGAAGAAAAAGATTTTTTGCCAACTGGAGAAGCAAGAGCAGAGCAAAGGGATTTAAAGGTTCAGGGGAGTGAGAGTGCAAGCCTGTGTTTCTCTGGAGTTCAAATAACAATGCTGAAAAAGAGGTTGTGCGTAGGATCTGTCCTGGATAAGTTCTCTAGCTTCCATCAATATGCAAAATTAGAATTCAGACAGAATCTTTAAAGAGTTGATTGATTGTGGTGTCAGCTCAGTGACATCACCCTGATGGATGTGGCAGTTTGCTGTCACCTTGTGATACACAGTCTTCACTCTCCATGTTAACATATCACATAGGTGATAGCCAGCCATAAAGATAAGGTATTATTTTCCCCTAAAACAAATACCAGGTAGACAAGTTGTGGGTCTTAAGCAGGTATTTATCATCTTCTACGAAATACTAATAAAATAGTTGCCAACTGAGCTGAAATGATTACAGCTCCCCAAAATGTCCTTTCCTGAGAGGAACAGGCAGAATACGAACAAGGTCTACCTTTACCCAAGAAGGCAAAAGCTGGATGACCTTCGTTCTCGCCTCGAAGGAGTTATAAAAGACATCAATTTGTTCATAGGATTTTCTGTAAGGACCAAGAGCCTTTCAGGCAAAAGCGCTATTTTCACAAATTGAAAGAACACAAAAACAGGCCACTCATTTTCAGAAGGCTGTACTTGCATAATCCAAATATTTTAAAGAACATATTTATCCCATAGGAACAACAGGGAAACAGCATTTGGTATTTCTACTTCATCTGTGGAAAAGAGAGTATTTGGAGGTGCTCAGCTGGGTAAGAGTCTGCCTTTAGCTCAGGTCATAATCCTGGGGTCCTGGGATCGAGCCCCACTTTGGGCTTCCTGCTCAGTGGGGAGCCTGCTTCTTCCTCTGTCTGTTGCTCCCTCTACTTGTGCTCTCTCTCTCTCTGACAAATAAATAAATAAAATCTTTTAAAAAAGAGAGTATCTGTAGTAAATGTCAATAACCACCTTTAGAGGCCTTTCTGGTTGTTGTTTTAGGACTGTAGGAATGCATGTATGCATGTGTATTTGTTTTACAATTGGCCTCATCCCACTGAGATTTGGGGTGGCTTTTGACAAGTGTATGTTATAACCAAATAACTATAAAATATTAACAGAAATTTTAAAGTCCAGACAGGGAAAACATAAGTGAGAGTAGAAATTCAAGACCACTGAAATGAAAGACACAAATATGCATGCCATAATTAAACTTCAAGTTAGACTTTGGGGCCCTAAGAAGTCAAAATAAAGAGAGAGGCACAATTAGTCCCATCATTCTCATTAGTAGAAAGGAAAAGGCTTAGAACTCCTCAGGAAAGCAAAGTTTTCTCGGCCTTGAATTTTAAAAGGAAATTCTCAGATGAAGCATTCTTTGGGAGACACTGAATCGAGACAGTAGACACTGCCCTCAAAACTTCTTGTTAAATGCAATAACTGATTTTTTTTTCCTCCTGATCACCCTTTGATTAAAAAAAAAATACACACTCAAACACAAGAACAACAACAACAGGACAGACATTAAAACTCAGCTTCATGAAGGACATCTTTAAGCGACTGAGGTGATTTTATTCAGCAATTTTATTTGCCAGCAGACTGACTGACAGGACTCAGGAATTCAAAACGAGTGGACGGGGCCATTCCTTTCAGGCAGTCTTCCAGAGAAGATACTCATTCATTCAGTAATTCATTTCTTAAGCTTCTTCTAGATGCTAAGAATCAAGTTGTGTGATAAGGATTTGAAGGTATGATAAGACATATTCCCAATTCTTAAAGAACTCATGATTTTAGTAAAGTCTGATTTTCAAAGATATTTTTTTTTTTAAATCAGGGACTTTTTCTCCACAAATTTTTTACAGTAACTCTTCATGGCAACTTAGAAGGGATGAGACAAAGAACAGTATTTTCAATGCTTCATTAAAAGCGCTGATTACAAGATTTCACAGCTTGTCTTTTGTTTCCTGCATGGCCTAAATTTAAAGCCCCGCTCTGCTACTTACTAACGATGTGAACTTGAGCCTCAGTTTCCTCATCTGTAAAAGAGAATTAATAATACTTATCTGATAGGATAATTGTAGGGATGGAATGAGTTAATAAATGTAAAGCACCTAAAACAGTACTTGGCAAATAGTATTCAGCCAATGTTTGCCAGTGTAGGACACAGTACTAATGTTCCCAAATACTCAGTCCCCTTCCTGGTTCCTCAAGTAGCCCCATGATACCCTCTGGTATCTTCACTGGCTACAAGTCATTTGCAGGATCCTGTAGGAGGATTATTTATCCCCAATCCACTGGACATTAGCACCTAAGTAGACATGATTAGATATGATATATACGCTGTCTAAGTGGAAGTTTTAATAGCCAATGCATGCTTCTCCGGGCTCTCTCTTTTCCCTCCACTATGAGTACACTATGTCCAAAATAGGGACTGTTCCTTCAACCTGGATTATGGGACAAAAAGACACAAGGAGGGGTACCTGGGTGGCTCAGTTGGTTGAGCACCTGACTCATGGTTTCTGGTCAGGTTGTGATCACGGGTATGGGGATCAAGCCCCACGTTGGACTAGGCTCTGCATGGAGTCTACTTGGGATTCTCTCTCTCCCTCTGTCCCTCCCCGCACTCATGCATGCACTCTCTCTAAAATAAATAAACAAATAAATAAATCTTAAAAAGAAAAAAAAAAGGGCACAGGGAGCAGTAACAGATCTAATGCCAATTGCCAAAGATGTGTAAAATAGACAAGAAACAAACCTCTGTTGTTGCAAGCCAATGAAATTTCAGGGCGATCTGTTACCACAGACCAGCTGACTAAAACAGCTATTATTATTTCAATTTTAACAAAAATAGTTTCGAAAAACTTTTAAAAATCAATAGATAGATCCGTATCTCACATCATCACAGCAGATTCTTCAAACATCTGAATATGTCTAACTGGCTCAGTCAGTTAAGCTTCCGACTCTTGATTAAGTCATGGCTTACATCATGGTCTCAGCATTGTGAGATTGGGCCCAGTGCTGGCTCTGCACTCAGTGTGGAGTCTGCTTGAGATTCTCTCTCCCTCTCCCACTGCCCTCCCCTTCCATGTGTGCTCACGAGTAACCTCTCTAAAAAAAAAGAAAGAGTAACTTACTTCCTATTCTTTACTACTGCTTCTTTTTTCCCCTTTATCTAGGAACTACATCCCCTGACAAACCTTAGAGATAATGATGAACATCTCCCTGAGCTCATTTTTCCACTCTACATGTATATCCTCTGCAGGAGCCAGTGGTTTACAAAATGGAAGTCAGGAGACTGGTTTTCCATGACCTTCCCTAGAAGAATGATGGCCTTGTATGACAAGCTAGTTTTCGTTTTAAAAAGAACTCATTAATGCAGATTTCATAGAGTTTATTAATAGATTCTCATTGATTCTGTTTTTCCTGTCTCAGTCTTTTGTAGTTTTTAGAAAAAGGAGCTTCTAAAAATCATTTTATTCTCTTCCATCAACAACAGCATTTAATCTTTTCCGTACCTCAGAAAGGATGCATTTCCTCTTCTAAGCAACTGCTCTGTGCTCATTTTTGGCAAAATAAGTACTGAACAAGTACTTACTGAATAAGTACTGAAGAGAGAAGTTCCTCTCTTCTAATATTAGTACTTTGGACACGAGCTGCTATTCTTATAGGCTTGGAATCTAATGGGGAAAATAAGACAATAAGTAAATAACCAAATGCCTTCAAATCACGTTAAGTACTACAAAGAAAATAGAGTATTTTAACAGAGAATGAGGTATGGAGTGAGATGAATTTAACTGGAAAGAGGCAGTTACCCTTTCTTACCTGAGTAGGATAAGGCACAGCTGGGTAAAGGGCAAGAGGACACTGTTCAGGTG
Source organism: Enhydra lutris kenyoni (assembly GCF_002288905.1). Taxonomy (NCBI): domain Eukaryota; kingdom Metazoa; phylum Chordata; class Mammalia; order Carnivora; family Mustelidae; genus Enhydra; species Enhydra lutris. The sequence goes on from NW_019154105.1 coordinate 23,768,604, forward strand.
AGGCCCTGAGGTAGAAAAGAGCCTAGAATGCTCAGGAACTGAAAGAAGGGAATGTTTCCCTTGCTCTCCCCCTTCAGGAAAACAATGAGGAACATAGAATGGAGTTGATGAGCAAGGAAAAAGTTAGATCATGGAGGGGAGCTTCACTGGTTTGGATTTTATTCTGCGAAGAATGGAAAAAGACGTTGAGGGTTTTAAGCAAGCAAGGGTTGTGATCTGATTTGCATCAATATAAGATGTGTGGAAATGAACTAGAGAGAAGCAGGAGCAAAGTGGAGACACCAATGAAGAGGAAGAAGAGAGCAAGCCAAGAGGAACTGGAGAAAAGTGGAAAGACATACAGCATATTTTGGAGGTGAAATGTATAAATTCTGCTCACAGACTAAAATTGGGCTGTGGTGGGGAAGACAGCAAAGGCTAAAGGCTGATGGTAGGTTTCCAGCCCGAGGAAGGAGGAATTTGGCACTACACCTGAATGAGATGAAGATGACTAAGGGAGGAATCCATTTAATGCCTGAAGTCAGGAATTCTATTTTGAACAGGTACAATTTAAGATGCCTGTGAGATATCCAACTGAAATGTCAGGAAAGAGAGTTGGAGAGCTACAGATGGAATTCAGAGGAGAGATCTGAGCAAGCAATAAACTTGGAAATGATCACATGTAGGTGAGAGGGCATTCCCACTGCAGGACAGCTCAGCATGGGGAGTTGATGTCAGAAAGCTGGGAAAATTGATGTGTCAAAAACATAGAAGTCCCTTTGAAGTGGCTCTCACTGGCCAGAAATACTTATTTATTACAAAAAGAAAAAAAGTAATGATACAGTGGAGAAGCCCAGTAGTCACCACCTTAAACAAATTTTCTAAACTAACAGCATCAGTAACAGGATCAAACAAAATCATCTGTCACTGAATAGAATGCAATGAGAAGAACACAGAAAATCATCTGTGATGTTCCTAGAAAGATACTGAACAACCATTATTGAGAGATACTCAGCAAAATAAGTATTTATGAAAATGTTAGATCTATAAAAGTGTTAGAGTCATGAGAATCAAGGAAAGACTGAGGAATGGTTCCCAGGTTAGACACCAAAGGACACAGCAACCAAACACAACATGCGATCTGAATTGGAATCCATTATCATAAAGGACACGATTCAGACAACCAGCAAAACTTGTATAGCATCTGTAGATTAGATGGTAACAATACAATCATGTAAACTTCCTGATTTTGTTGTCTTACAGATACCAAGGAGAATGTCCTCATTTGTAGAAAACACAAACTGAAGTATTCTGGAATGTTAGGGTACCATGTTAGTAACTTATTTACAAACAGTTCAAGAAAGGAAAGGTTATTGGTACTGCTCCTGCAATTTTTCTGTAAGTTCGAGGTTTTTTTTTTTAAAGCAACAAACTGCAATAATATACCTACATATCAGATTGTAAACATTAAAAGACTGACCAATACCAAGTATTTGTGAAGACATGAAGTATCAAAAACCACCACAGCGGGCTGGAGAGGGTTAAGACTGGAACAATCATTTTAGGAAAAATCATATTCCCAACAACTCAGAGACAGCATTCTTTTTTTTTTTTCTTTCTTTTTTTTTTTTTAGAGAGAGAGAGAGGGAGAGAGAGCAAGCACAGGCAGACAGAATGGCAGGCAGAGGCAGAGGGAGAAGCAGGCTCCCTGATGAGCAAGGAGCCCGATGTGGGACTCGATCCCAGGACGCTGGGATCATGACCTGAGCCGAAAGCAGCTGCTTAACCAACTGAGCCACCCAGGCGTCCCCAGAGACAGCATTCTTACAGAATCTCCTATATGTGAGTACCAAGATGTTTCATGTGGCGCTGTTTATGAGACTCAAAAACTGGAAATAGCTTACATATTCACCATAATAGATGAAACCAGTAATTTGTTTATGGTATTTATATAGTGAAATATCACACAACAAAAATTAATTAGAGTAACACTCATCAACACTCATCAACAAAGATGGACTCATACATAATATTGAATGAAAGAAGCAAATACAGCCACTTAACAAAGTTCAAAATGACTAAACTACGTTGTTTAGATGGTAAAAACTGAAGAAATGTAAGAAAATAACTGTCACAAAATTCAAGGCAGGGAAGATGAGAGGGAATGGGTTATGAGGGGGGAAGACGCATAGAGAGTAGGGGTGGTTTCTGGATGCTGGCAGTGTTCCATTCTTTGCCATCAGATTGGTGCTCACTGTATCATTATTTGGCAAAGTGTACATAATGATTTGTGTACTTTCTGAATATATATAACATTTCCTAATTTTAAAGTTATTAAAAACAACAATCTACATTTACTGAAAGATTACGGTTTGCCAGCTACTATATTGAACACAAATACATGTTATCCCATTTAAACTTTCCCAGCCTATGCAGCAGATACCATTATTGTATTCTCCATTTTACATATGTAAAATACATACTGAAGCTTCATAAATTATTTAACTTCCACACTAACAAATGGGGACATGACTACATTGGGGCTTACCTGAAACTTACAAATATAGCCATTCAGCTGGGCGTTTAAGAATTGCTTTGATTTTTCTCTATTTTTCAATACATGCCATTAGAATTTGGACTTTTTGGGGCTCCTGGGTGGCTCAGTGGGTTAAGCCTCTGCCTTTGGCTCAGGTCATGATCTCAGGATCCTGGGATTGAGCCCTACATTGGCCTCTCTACTCAGTGGGGAGCCTGCTCTCTCTGCTTGCCTCTCTGCCTACCTCTCTGCTGACTTGTGGTCTCTCTCTCTGTGTCAAATAAATAAAATCTTTTAAAAAAAAAAGAATTTGGGTTTCTTATGAGATTTCTCTATGAATTCCCTTATTATTTAGTATGGTGCTTTAAAATTAAGGCTTAATAAGTATTGCTGACTAGCTCAACAATCTGTTATTTCCAATGGAACCATAAACTGTTATGTAATCTCCTGAGATATGTGTTAGTCTATCAATAAGAACCAAGAGCTTGAGTTTTCAATTATAAGGCAAAAGACCTTAAAGACATTTGAACTAGGAAACATTTACAATGAAACCAAAGCCAAGAGGTATGCATGACTTTGACAACAAGAATGAGTATAAACATGTTACAGCAATCTCAAGGAGACCAATGGACTTGAGATAGTGTCCCATGTCCAGCTGAAATGAAAAAGCTATTAAAGAGTTACAATAAAAAATGGAGGCTCTAATAAATAAATAAATAAATAAATAAATAAATTAAAAAAATGCTAGGATAAATGAGACGGAAGAGAAAATTAGTGATATAGAAGACCAAATGATGGAGAATAAAGAAGTTGAGAAAAAGAGAGGTTAACAACTACTAAATCACAAGGGGAGAATTCAAGAGATAAGTGATACCATAAGATGAAACAATATTAGAATAATTGGGATCCCAGAAGAAGAAAGAGAGAGAGGGACAGAAGGTATACTGGAGTAACTTATAGCATAGAATTTCCCTAATTTGGGGAAAGAAACAAGCATGAAAATCCAGAAGGCACAAAGAAACCCCCTCAAGATCAATAAAAATAGGTCAACACCTTATCATCTAATAGTAAAACTCACAAGTCTCAGTGACAAAGAGAAAATCTTGAAAGCAGCTTGGGACAAGAAGTCTGTAAAATACAATGGTAAAAATATTAGATTGGCAGCAGACCTATCCACAGAGACCTGGCAGGCCAGAAAGGATGAGCATGATATATTCAGACCACTAACCAACAAAAATATGCACCCAAGAATACTATACCCAGCTAGGCTGTCATTAAAAATAGGAAGAGAAATAAAAAGCTTCCAGGACAAACAAAAACTAAAAGAATTTGCAAACACCAAACCAGCCCTGCGGGAAATATTGAAAGGTGTCCTCTAAGCAAAGACAGAGCCTAGAAGTAACAGACCAGAAAGGAACAGAGACAATATACAGTAATAGTCACCATACAGGTAATATAAGGGCACTAAATTCATATCTTTCAATAGTGACCCTAAATGTAAATGGGCTAAATGCCCAATCAAAAGACACAGGGTATCAGAATGGATAAAAAAAAACAAGACCCATCGATATGCTGTCTATGAGAAACTCATTTTAGACCCAAAGACACCTCCAGATTTAAAGTGAGGGGGTGGAAAACAATTTACCATGCTAATGGACATCAAAAGAAAGCTAGGGTGGCAATCCTTATATCAGACAAATTAGATTTTAAGCCAAAGACTATAATAAGAGATGAGGAAGGACACTATATCACACTTAAAGGTTCTGTGCAACAAGAAGATCTAACAATTTTAAATATCTATGCCCCTAACATGGGAGCAGCCAATTATATAACCCAATTAATAAAATCAAAGAAACACATTGACAGTAATACAATAATAGTAGGGGATTTTAACACCCTCCTCACTGAAATGGACAGATCATCTAAGCAGAAGATCAACAAGGAAATAAAGGCTTTAAATGACACACTGGACTAGATGAACATCACAGATATATTCAGAACATTCTGTCCCAAAACAACAGAACACACATTCTTCTCTAGTGCACATGGAACATTCTCCAGAACTGATCACATACTGGATTACAAATCAGGTCTCAACTGGTATCAAAACACTGGGATCATTCACTGCCTATTTTCAGCTTGCAATGCTTTGAAACTAGAGCTCAACCACAAGAGGAAAGTTGGAAAGAACTCAATTACATGGAGGCTGAAGAGCATCTTACTAAAGAATGAATGGGTCAATCAGGAAATTAAAGAGGAATTTTTAAAAATTCATGGAAACAAATGGAAAACAAACAAACACACAACTGTTCAAAATCTCTGGGATGCAGCAAAGGCAGTCCTGAGAGGAAAGTATATAGTTATACAAGCCTTTCTCAAGAAACAAGAAAGGTCTCAAGTACACAACCTAACCCTACACCTAAAGGAGCTGGAGAAAGAACAGCAAAGAAAGCCTAAACCCAACAGGAGAAGAGAAATAATAAAGATGAGAGCAGAAATCAATGAAATACAAACCAAAAGAACAGTAGGATAGATCAACAAAACTAGGAGCTAGTTTTTTGAAAGAATTAATAAGATTGATAAACCCCTGGCCAGACTTAACAAAAAGGAAAGAGAAAGGATCCAAATAAATAAAATCATGATTGAAAGAGGACAGATCACAACCAACACGAAAGAAATACAAACAATTATAAGGATATATTATGAGCAACTATATGCCAGCAAATTTGACAATCTGGAAGCAAAAGATGTATTCCTAGAGATACAGAAACTACCAAAACTGAACCAGAAGAAACAGAAACCTGAATTGACTCAAAACCAGTAAGGAAATTGAAGCAGTAATCAAAAATCTCCCAACAAACAAGAGCCCTGCATCAAACAGCTTCCCAGAGGAATTCTACAAAACATTTAAAGAAGATTTAATACCTATTCTCTTGAAACTGTTCCAAAAAACAGAAATGGAAGGAAAACTTCCAACCTCATTTTATGAGGTCAGCATTACCTTGATCCCCAAACCAGACAAAGACTCCATCAAAAAAGAAAATAACAGACCAATATCCCTGATGAACATGGATGCAAAAATTCTCACCAAAATACTAGCCAATAGGATCCAGCAGTACATTATAAGGATTATTCACCATGACCAAGTGGGATTTATTCCAGGGCTGCAACGATGCAAAAATCAATCTTGTCATACACTACAGTAATCAGAAAGAAAGAACAAGAACCATACGATACTCTTGGAGCACCTGAGTGGCTCAGTTGTTAAGTGTGTGCCTTTGGCTCAGGTCATGATCCCAGAGTCCTGGGACTAGGTTCTGCTTCGGGCTCCCTGCTCAGCAGGAGGCCTGCTTCTTTCTTGCCCACTCCCTCTGCTTGTGTTCCCTTTCTCACTATATCTCTCTCTGTCAAATAAACAAATAAATAAAAATGTTTAAAAAAAAAAGAGAACCATATGATATTCTCAATACATGCAGAAAAAGCATTTGACAAAGTACAGCATCCTTTCTTGATCAAAACACTTTGGTGTAGGGATAGAGGGCGGATACCTCGATATCATAAAAGGCATCTATAAAAAAAACCCACAGCAAATAGCATTCTCAATGGGGAAAAATGAAGATGTCCACTATCACTACTGCTATTTAATATAGTACTAGAAGTTCTAGCTTCAGCAACCAGACAACAAAAATAAATAAAAAGCATCTGAATTGGCAAAGAAGAAGTCAAACTCCCACTCTTTGCAGATGATATGATACTTTATGTTGAAAACCCAAAAGGCTCCACTCCAAAACTGCTAGAACTCATACAGGAATTCCGTAGAGTGGCAGGATATAAAATCAATGCACAGAAATTAGTTCCATTTCTATACACTGACAACAAGACAGAAGAAAGAAAAATTAAGGAGTCGATCCCATTTATAATTGCACCCCAAACCATAAGGTACCTAGGAATATATCTAACCAAAGAGGCAAAGAATCTGTACTCAGAAAACTATAGAGTACTCATAAAAGAAATTGAGGAAGACACAAAGAAATGGAAAAACATTCCATGCTCATGGATTAGAAGAACAAATATTGTGAAAATGTCTATGTTACCTAGAGCAATCTACACATTTAATGCAATCCCTATCAAAATAGTATCAACTTTTTTCAAAGAAATGGAACAAAAAAATCCTAAAATTCATATAGAACCAGAAAAGACCCCAAATAGCCAGAGGAATGTTGAAAAAGAAATCCACTGTTGGAAGCATCACAATTTCAAACTTCAAGTTCTATTACAAAGCTGTCATCATCAAGACAGTATGGTACTGGCACAAAAACAGACACATAGATTAATGGAACAGAATAGAGAGCTGAGAAATGGACCCTCAACTCTATGGTCAACTAATCTTCAACAAAGCAGGAAAGAATGTCCAATGGAAAAAAGACAGTCTCTTCAACAAATGGTGTTAGGAAAGTTGGACAGCCACTCCAGAAGGATGAAACTTGCATAAAGAAGAATGAAACTTATACCACACACAAAAATAGACTCAAAATGGATGAAAAACCTCAATGTGAGACAGGAATCCATCAAAATCCTTGAAAAGAACACATGCAGCAACCTTTTCGACCTCAGCCACAGCAACTTCTTCATAGAAACATCACCAAAGGCAACAGAAGCAAGGACAAAAATGAACTATTGGGACTTCATCTGGATAAAAAGCTTTCACACAACAAAGGAAACAGTCAACAAAACCAAAAGACAACTGACAGAATGGAAAAAGATATTTGCAAATGACATATCAAATAAAGGACTAGTATCAAAATCTATAAACAACTTATCAAATGCAACACTCAAGGAACAAATAATCCAATCAAGAAAAGGGCAGAAGACATGAACAGACATTTCTGCAAAGAAGACATACCAATGGCCAACAGAAACATGAAAAAGTGCTTAACATCACTTGGCAACGGGGAAATATAAATCAAAACCACAGTAAGATACCACCCCACACCAGTTAGAATGGCTAAAATTAATCAGTGAGGAAACAACAGGTGTTGGCTAGGATACAAAGAAAAGGGAACCCTCCTACATTGTTGATGAGAATGCAAGCTGGTGCAGCCACTTTGGAGAACAGTGTGGAGGTTCCTCAAAAAGTTGAAAATAGAGCTACCCTATGATCCAGCAATTGCATTACGGGGTATTTAACCTAAAGATACAAATGTGGTGATCCGAAAGGGCACGTGAACCCGAATGTTTACAGCAGCAATGTCCACAATAGCCAAACTATGGGAAAAGCCTAGATGTCCATCAACAGATGAACGGATAAAGAAGCTGTGGTATATTTAAATACAATGGAATATTATGCACCCATCCAAAAACCCCGAAATCTTGCCATTTGCAATGACATGGATGTAACTAGAAGGTATTATGCTAAATGAAATAAGCCAATCAGAGAAAGACAAGTATCGTATGATCTCACTGATATGAGGAATTTGAGAAACAAGATAGAAGATCATAGTGGAAGGGAGGGAAAAATGAAACAAGATGAAACCAGAGAGGGAGACAAATCATAAGAGACTCTTAATCTCAGGAAACAAACAGGGTTGCTAGAGGGGAGGAGTGGGAGGGATGGATGGGGTGGCTGGGTGATGGACATTGTGGAGGGTATGGTGAGTACTGTGAATTGTGTAAGACTGATGAATCACGGAGCTGTACCCCTGAAACAAATGATATATTATATGTTAATTTAAAAATTCATAATGCATATTAATTAATTAAAGTCTGAAAAGTCCTGGGGCACCTGGGTGGCTCAGTTGATTGAGCAGCCCACTCTTGATTTCGGCTCAGAACATGGTCTCAGGGTCCTAAAGCCTATTTTTTTTTTTAAGATTTTATTTATTTGACAGAGAGAGAGAGATCACAAGTAGGCAGAGAGGCAGGCAGAGAGAGAGAGAGGAGGAAGCAGGCTCCCTGCGGAGCAGAGAACCCGACGCGGGGCTCGATCCCAGAACCCTGGGATCATGACCTGAGCCGAAGGCAGAGGCTTTAACCCACTGAGCCACCCAGGCGCCCCGCCTATAAACTCTTTTAAGTAGTATCATCCAGTCTCACAAACTTATTTAGGCATGAACACTTTTACTTATGAGCATTCTTTGTAATAGTGTTCCATGGAATACCACTTGGGAAATGCTGACACAGGTATATCTCCGGTGTGTATAACCAAAAATAAATGAGAAAATATGAATATGAAACATCTGGAATGAGAAATGAGATGTAACACAATGGATGAGGTTAAAATGGTAAGAGAATTGTATATAAGCTTTGTATTTAAATTTTTGAAAATATACACAAAATGGATGCTTTTTAAGAAAAATACGCATTAACAAAATTTATTCAGAAAGAAGTAGAAAAAGGAATAATTTTTTTTTAAAGATTTTATTTATTTGACAGAGAGAGCGAGAGAGGGGACACAGGTAAGGGGGTGGGAGAGAGAGAAGCAGGCTTCCTGCCAAGCAGGGAGTCCCATGTGGGGCTTGATCCCAGGACCCTGGGATCATGACCTGAGCCAAAGGCAGATGCTTATCCAAATGAGCCACACAGTTACCTCAAAAAAGGAATAATCTAATAATCATGAAAGAAATTTAAAAATGTATGATTCAACACTCCCATTTAATAGGCTGTAGCCCAAGTACAGTCAAAATCTATTAGATCTTCTTAGAACAGAAGAACTTTCTACTCTCTGGCATCCAGTTACTCTGGTTCTCACCACTGTTATCCCTTTCTATGATTACCACAATGACCTTCCAACTAGTCTGGCTCCATTCTTTCTTCCTCCTTAGCCAACAAGTGAGATTCCTCTAATAAAGGAATTTGATCATGTCACTTCTCTGACGAAAATCCTTTCATGGGTCCCTGTTAATCTCAGGAGGAAAGTCCGTACCTCTGCACATGTTCTACAAGGCTCTGAGAGTTCTGGTCTCTGGGAAGCACTCTAGTCTCATCTCTCAACTCTCACTTCTCCCACTCTTGCTCTAGTCACTTCCTTTTCTCAGAAGCTCTATGTTCTCCCTCACTTTCAAATCTTCCCACAGGCTCTTCCATCTCTCGGAACACTCTCCTCTCCACCCTCACTACCTCTTTTGAGTGGACATTCTTACTTAAGTGTCAGGTTAAGTACTACTTCTTCTGGAAAGCATTTTCTTGATTTCCCCAAACCTGAGACAGAGGATCTTCCTATTTTTTTCTCCATAGGTCATGTACTTTCCTTATTGTAGCACTTAATAACACTGACTTTTAATTTCCTGGTTCCTTAACTCCATTCCTCAACAGACTACAAGCTCTAAGATGACAGAGATTTTATCTTCTGGTTCACCATTTAATCCCCAGTACCTAATAACATCCCAGGCACATAACAGAAGTTCAATATAAGTTTATTAAAAGAATAAATGAAGTTTAACATTGATACCAAAGATACAAAAGATAGCACCCACAATAAAACTGTAGGTTAATCTCATCTATGAGTATAGATGTAAAATCTGAATTAGAATGTTAGTGAATCAAATCCAGCAGTCTAATAAAAGATTAATACATCGTGATCAAGGTAGGTTTACTCTAAAACTACAAGGATGACTCAGCATTAGGAAACCTGAAAAGAAATATTATATAATTGTTTTGATAGATGATAAAGAATATTTGATACACTTCAAAATTCATCATGATGAACTGACTCAGTATATTTAAAATAGAAAGATATTTAACTTTATATAAAGAATTTATTATAAAAGAATAGAAAATTCAACCTTAATGGTGAACCAACAGAAACAAAAACAAATGAGACAGGAGCTGTGAAAATGACTATTACTGTTTTGTATACTTTAGCTGAAAGGCAGTAAGACAAAAGGAAAGCCACAGTAAAAACATTGGAAAAAGAAACAAAAATTATAATCATTTCAGCTTATGGTTATCTGCCTTGATACTACTTAGGACTAAATGCAAATTTTAATAAGTTTCCAGTTACATAAACTAGTTAGAAAGTATAATAGAAAAAAAAAAAAAGAAAAAAAAAGAAAGTATAATAGAAGAAAAAAAGGGTGCCATTAATGAAAAAAAATATATATATAAAACTCCTGAAAATGATCTTAACAAATAAAATACAGAACTTAATGAAAATTTCCCCAAAGTAACCTCTAACTCAAGTCCAACCAAGTCAATGAAATTTCTGTCTGGAATTGGATTTTAAAATCTGATATTCTTCTTTTTTTAAAAGGCTTTTATTTATTTATTTGAGGGGGGGTGCGCGCACGAGTCAGCATGAACGCGGGGGGGTGGGGAGCAGAGGGAGAGGGAGAAAAAGATTTTCTACTGAGCAGGTGGGGGGCTCGATCCCAAGACCCTGAGATCATGACCACAGCTGAAGACAGACACTTAACTGACTGTTCCTCAGGTGCCCCCTGATATTCTTCTAATCAAATAAGCAATTGATGATATGTAAAAGAAGAAATTGTGAAAATCAATGAAAAGTGGCTTGCCTTACTAGATGGTAGATGGAATATAACACTGAAATTTCAGTAATGTGTTACCGTAAAAGGAATATCCAGAAATAATCATGGGGACAGACTAGAAAATACATGAATAGATCTGAATTTACTAGGTAACATTTGGACTTTGAAGCTAACATGGAAAGAATGTATGGTTGAATAAATTTCCTTCTGACAACCAAGTAAACATTTGGGGAAAACTTTATGAGTTCTTATACACAAGTAGATTAAAAGAACAAATATTTTTTAAAATAATATTTTAAGGGCACCTGGGCAGCTCAGTGGGTTAAAGCCTCTACCTTCGGCTCGGGTCATGATTCCAGGGTCCTGGGATCGAGCCCCACATCGGGCTCTCTGCTCAACTGGAAGCCTGCTTTCCCCTCTCTCCCTCTCCCTGCCTCTCTGCCTACTTGTGATCTCTGTGGGTCAAATAAATAAATAAAATCTTTAAAAATAATAATAAATATTTTAAACACTCATCAGAATACTAAAAGAAAATGTTATAGTGCTGAAAGCAGGCTTTTACAGGCATGAAAACAAAGCCAAAATCATGAGAGAAAAGACTAGTAGAGAGAATTACAGAAGAATTCCAATTCCAATTAACATAAAATACCTAGCATAAAATTTTTGTTTTTTTTTTTTAAAAAGGTAAATTGGGAAAATATTTAATAATTCCCAGATTTCTGACGGATATAGGGAAATGGGACTTTTTCTTACAAGATCAATAGTACAAAATGGTGTTTTCAGAAAGGCATTCTGGAAATATTTTCACAAAAAAATAAAGATGAAGAAATAGAATCAACCACAAATGCTATAATTAGAGAAGTGATTAAATTATGGCATAACCATGTAATAAAATACTATCCAGCCTTTAAATATCATAATATAGATCTATATTTTTGATATGGAAGAACACTAATGATATTTCAAAAAGAAAAAAGGTTTAAGAAATAATCTGTGTAGCATAATCCCTTTGTTATAAAAATTTTACATAGACAAAAGAATATTAACAATGGCTATTTCTGGGTATAAGAAACTGGGTGATTTTTATTTTATTCTTTTTTTTTAAAGATTTTATTTATTTATTTGACAGACAGATTACAAGTAGGCAGAGGCAGGCAGAGAGAGAGGAGGAAGCAGGCTCTCTGCTGAGCAGAGAGCCCGATGAGGGGCTCGATCCCAGGACTCTGAGATCATGACCTGAGCCAAAGGCAGAGGCTTTAACCCACTGAGCCACCCAGGCGCCCCTATTTTATTCTTTAAAATTTTTCCTAGACTCTGATTCTTTTCAGTGAATATCTATTACTTAAGTAGTAAGTAAGGCAAACTTGTTCAAAATAAGAGAAGCTGAAACCTGTAACATATCTCAAGTAAATATCACAAGTGTCAAATAATTATCTTTAAGGGACTCTTCAATTTTTTTTTAAGACTTTATTTATTTACTTGACAAAGAGAGAGAGAGCTCGGCAGAGGGAGACAGGAAAAGCAGGCTCCCCGCTGAGCAGGGAACCTGAAGCAGGACTTGATCCCAGGACCCTTGCATCATGACCTGAGCCAAAGGCAGATGTTTAACCAACTGAGCCACCCAGGTGCCCCTTTTTAAAATTTTTAAAAGATTTTATTTATTTATTTATTTGACAGAAAGAGAGAGAGAGCACAACTAGGGGCAGTGGCATTCAGAGGGACAGGGAGAAGCAGACCCCCCACAGAGCAGGAAGCCCCATGAGGAGCTCGATCCCAGGATCCCAGGATCATGACCCGAGCCCAAGGCAGACGCTTAACTGATTGAGCCAGCTAGGCATCTTGGAGTAACTTCTTGAAAGATTTAGTGACAGGCAAGTCACTGCTGGATGGCAGGTAACTATAAGGGAATTATTTCCAGTATGTTTTAAATCCCTCTGTAGTATTATTTAGTATTAATGTAGTAGTATTTCAAGACCTTCCTTTCCATCAACCAGCCCAAATTTATCTTCCAGTCTCTCATTACTCCCAATGTAAATTTCCTGTCAAGTCAGTCTTTTGTTTCTTTGGTAGAAAACAAAAAACCTGGTGTTTATCTCTGGTATGTAAGTTTTAAACAATTTTAATTTTGTCACTAAATGTCTGGGTTTCATAAAATTCCACTTGGTAGCAGCTACCAGAAGTAATGGCAGAAAACTGAAGGAAAGTTAAACCTCATCCCTTCTCTGATTGTCCCAAACCACAATGAATTCCTCCTTCTGACTTCTTTAGAACAATTATTCTGTGCTACCATAACTTTTTATATACCAGTGAACAGTACTTTTCTCTCATTCATTCATTCATGCTTGATTGTATGACTTTTTTATTTTCCAGATGAATTCAGCAGCCGAGGAATAGGTCTGAAGAAAGCAAATAGCTAAAATTTGTCCAGGGTTTAGTTTTTAACTGGGTGTGCATTATGGAAGAGCAAGGATACTGCCAAGACAGTGGCTGTTAGAAGGGACTATGAGCTCTTAGTGTGGATGGGATAAAAATGAAGATGAGAGAGAGCTGACAGATAGGGAGGAAATGGGATGTTTCAGAGCTCTAACCCTTTGAATTGCTAACTAGGCTGTTTAGGATTGTTTTTCATTTATCTTTCATTATCTGGGACTATAAATACACATTTTCAGAGAATAGGAATGTCTGTGTGCCCAGCAGTTATATAATATGGGAACATTTATGTCTAATAAAATACTATTAGGAATAAGAAATATAGAAATTCAATAGAAGAGAGAAGTTCCATCAATCATACTTACTAAGGAAAGATTTCTCTCTTTTTTAGTGATGTATATATGCATGCTTTAGAGACAGGTTCTCAAAAAATACAAAGAGCAAAGGGAAACCACAATAGATGGAGCATGGGACACCAAAAAAAGCATGAGAATAATGAAGCAGCATATATTAGCCAACACAGATTCCCAAATTCACACAGAATCATTTGCAGTCTCAGCAATAATCCTGAGCAAAGGCTAAAGAACAAGGTAAATTTGATGCATAGTGAAAGTGCCTGAGAGATTTCTAGCCCTTCTAGATTTCAGTTAAAATGAACTTTGGAGAGTATCTGTGGACAGAAGGGATAAAGGGCAAGAGGGCTGAGGCATAAAATGCTAAAAGGAGTTAAAACATACATTTCCCCCCAAAAGAGAAGAAAACTAATTCTGTCTTTTGGTAATGATACTTTTATAAATATATATAGTGAGGCAAAACAAAACAAGTGTATAGGAATCCAAAAAAAATTCTTTAAAGCATGCAAAATCTATAATATGTAAAGCAGACTTAAAAACTCGAATACCGGGACGCCTGGGTGGCTCAGTTGGTTAAGCAGCTGCCTTCGGCTCAGGTCATGATCCCAGCGTCCTGGGATCGAGTCCCGCATCGGGCTCCTTGCTCGGCAGGGAGCCTGCTTCTCCCTCTGCCTCTGCCTGCCATTCTGTCTGCCTGTGCTCGCTCTCTCTCCCTCTCTCTCTGACAAATAAATAAAATCTTTAAAAGAAAAAAAAAAAAAAAACTCGAATACCAAGCTTTATTTATGTTATGAATTTTATTTCAAATTCATTATGCAGGTAGGCAAATATTGAAAGGAACAAGAAAATAAAATAATAAAAAAGAAAGGGAAAAGTTAAAATTGGAGGGATGGTTATGAACTTTTCTCCTTTTTAATATATAAATTAATTATATTTGTGCAAAAAAAAGAAAAACGCAAAAGACCTCAGTTTTTTCCTCTTCCACTGAATTTTCACATTCACTGTATTCCCAGGGATGTAAGCCATGTTCAGATATGTCAATCATCTTGGTAGGCTGAAGCACTTTTCCTCCTCATATAGTCAATGCCATGTGCAGACGTTCCTTCTGAGGGAGGTTGGAGATGTGGGGCTGTGATATACGAGGAAAGCTGACTGAATGAGGCCTCAGCCTTCCTTTCAGAACCTCATCTTTTTTAATCTACTAAAAAACAAAGGAAGCGGGGCGCCTGGGTGGCTCAGTGGGTTAAAGCCTCTGCCTTCGGCTCAGGTCATGATCCTGGGGTCCTGGGATCGAGCCCCGCATCGGGCTCTCGGCTTAGCGGGGAGCTTGCTTCCTCCTCTCTCTCTCTCTCTCTGCCTGCCTCTCTGCCTACTTGTGATCTCTGTCTGTTAAGTAAATAAAATCTTAAACAAAAACAAAAACAAAGGAAGCGCTGTAAGCTTTCTAGTTACAAGATTTTTTTTTTAAAGGATTTTATTTATTTATATGACAGAGAGAGAGAGATCACAAGTAGGCAGAGAGGCAGGCAGAGAGAGAGGAGGAAGCAGGTTTCCTGATGAGCGGAGAGCCCGACGTGGAGCTCGATCCCAGGACCCTGGGATCATGACCTGAGCCGAAGGCAGAGGTTTTAACCCACTGAGCCACCCAGGCACCCCTAGTTACAAGATTTAAAGAGGATCACTTTTCTCCTCTACATCCTTGCCTCTAGGGATGTGGTGAAATGGAACAAGACTCTTTCCCAGGTGGTCATGAAAAAGAGACTGAAGGACGGAGGCAGAAAGACAGAGAGGACTCTTATTTTCAGACTCAAAAGGAAGAAAGGTAAAGCAAGGTTTTTTTTCTTGCTCCTGAGAAAGCTTCAGTGGCACGATGGTAATATTATGACAAATGAAAATGATTAAATATTCGAGCAATTTCACAAGTCCAGTACCATGAGGAAAAGAGATTTTATCACTTAAAGATACTTGTAATTAAGTAAATGGGAGCACCTTTTGGTGAAAACAAACTTGAGAATGGCTTTTCCAGCTTCATTTGGACCAAATGATTAATAGATTTCATAACAACTTCACTAACACTTTTCTTCATGCCATTAACAGGCCTTTCCTTAGAAGAACTATTATATACATTGGCCTAATTCTGAAACCTACTGAAATTATACTTATTACGGGAGGCTTAAATAATCAGAGCTTTTTGAAAGCTGCTAGAAAAATAAGAAGACATCTTCAGGAAAGGATGGAAAACTGGGATCATCAAATGTATTTTCTTTGTTGATTAAAAGAGGGACAAGTAATTTTCAGTTTTCTAGGTTAAAACATTTGAAATTAGAACAGGCATCTCTTCTAATATTAAGCAGGGTCAAACCTTTTCAAATATCATGTTTCAGACTATTCTGATAGAGGGATGATAAACTGTCCTTTTACTCACAGAGAGTTCGAGTGCAGTCACTGGTCTGGGTTAATAGAAACATTCTGAATTTAAAATCAGAGAACTGAAGTGTCAAGGATTTAATATTCCTTCATCATGCTATCTATCTCCTATGTCAATGATTTAAACCTCAAGATCATAATCTCAGAGAAAGTCACCAAGTCCAATATAGGACAACTGGGGATCACTGTCACCTAAACCTAGACTAGAATGTCTAATCCTTTGAGAGATATATTCAAAGGAAAGGCTTCATCAGCTAAAGTAGGCTTGATGCAAAAGTATTCCCTTGATGTTCAGTGGAGAAAGCAGCCTATCCAATTGGTTACCCTCACCATTAAATCAAAAAGAAGAATACCTGGAAATACAAACTCTTTAAATAGAGCTATTTCCATTTTTTCATTCTTTAAAATGTTGCCTGATTTGTGGCCATGTGGGACCAGATTTTCCTTCTTAGCTTAAGACAACTAAAAAAGTTTTGGACAAAATATATGAAGCAATGCTTTTCATACATTAGATAACAGTCAGTGCAGGACAGGGGTCCCTAACAGAAGGGAAATAAGAGGTGAGCCCAGTTTACTGACTGCAGAGAATTTATAGCCAACAGTGCAGGTAGAAGGAAGCCAGGAGCAGCCCAGTGATCTGAGCTGATGAGAGTTGAAAGTTAGGGAAACCAAGGGAGATGGAATTCAGGAACAGGATAGTAATAAGGAGAGGGCTACACAGAGAGGGAGGTGTGGAGATCTGCAGAGAATTATCATTCAGTCTTTAGCTGAGTACTAATTGGCACATGCCAAACTACCTAAAGCATGGATTAGAGGGCACAAGAAGTGGCGTTCTTACATGACCATGATTAGTTCACGTTCCCACCATCCAGAATGGAAAGACTTTCTAACAGGGCAAAGAGTACAACTCTCACAAGAGTATTGCCTGAAGAGTGGGGACAATGGAACAATGAGTTAAAGGCTGTAAGTCAGTTTGCTTAACAAGATCAAGAGAAAAGCTTGAACATATCAACTTTCCCATAAGCTCAACCTGTTCTCCAGGTACTACATCTTAGTACAAAATCCAAAACTGTTTCAAGGAATTAAAAAAAGAAAAATCCAGCACCATATAACATAAAACTCACAATGTCCAGCATCCAATAAAAATTTCTAGATATATAAATAAGCAAAAACCATGACCAATAATGAGAAGTAAAAGCAATCAATAGAAATAGACCCACAAATGATGGATAAAAGACTTAGTAGACAGAAGTGTTAAAACAGGTAACAACCTGAGACTCTGTTAATTTGAACCTGAGCAGATACAAAATACGCTCCATATGTTCCAAAAGGAAAAGGAAAGCATGAGCATAATAAGGAAAGAAAGAGAAGATACAAAGAAGACCGAATCAACCTTATAAAGATAAAATACACTCTTGGTGGGATTAACAGCAGATGAGAGAGTATAGAAGAAAAAAGGAATAAAGTGAAGGCACTGTAATAAAAAGTCTCCAAAACTAAAGACTGCAAAATTACTGAAATGAAGGAAATGAACTGACTAAGCTGTGGAACAATATCAAGTGGCCTAACATAAGTATAACTGGAGTTTCAGAGGGAGAATATAAAGGTGAGAAGAGAGAAAAATTATTTGAAGAAATAATGGCAAAAAAAGAGAGAGAGAGAGAGAGAGAAATAATGGTTGAAATTTTTCCCAATTTTGCTAAACAAATCCTCAGGCATGATAAATACAAAGAAAACCATACCAAGGTATAACAAAATCAAATTATTGAAAACAAGTGGAAAAGAAGAAAATCTTTAAAGAGACAGAGAAAAAAGATACAATATATGCAGAAGAATAAAGAATGACAGATTTCAATTGAGGCCGGAAAACAGCAGTATATTTGTAAAACCTGAAAGGAAAAAAAACCAAAAAACAAAAAACCACTAACTTAGAATTTGCTTTCAAAAACAAAGGTGAAATGAAATTCATCACCAGCAATAAAACACTATAAGAAATTCTAAAAGAAGTTCTTTAGGTAGAAGAAAAGTGATGCCAGAGAGAAATCTGGACCTATACAAAAGAATGAAGATGACCAAAAATGGCAAAAATGGGACTAAATATGAAATACTTGTTAAAATTTAAAATGTCTTTAAAAGATAGTTATTTAAACTAACAATAATAGTAAATTATAGGGTTTATGACGTAAAATCATGTAGAAGTAAAATATACGAAAACAATATATAAAGGTTAAGTAAGGAAACATGGAAATATATTAATGTAAGATTCATATAGCATAAGTAAAGTGGTATAAGATTATCTGAATATGAGGTATGATAAGTTAAAGATTTATACCATAAATTCTAGACAACCACAAAGAATATAATGTGCCAATATTGGAAATAACTGGAACCATAAAAAATACTCAGTTCTGCCCACGCACCCGAAAAAACTCAATTCTGCCCCCAAAAAGTCAGGAAAAAAAGAAAAGGAGGACAAAGAACAAATGTGACAAATAAAAAACAAATAGATGGTAGCTTTAAACCTAACCATATCAGTAATCAAAAGAATTCCAAATAAAAAAGAAGAGGTTGTTGGGTTATACAAAAAATAATAAAAACTCATTTTAAATACAAAGACAAATACAGACTAAAAGTAAAAAAATGGGGAAAGATGTACCACAATAACACATTTTTAAAAGCTGGAATGGTTATACTAGTATTAGACAAAATAGAATTCAGAGCAATAACTATTAGCAAAGATAAAGAGGATCATTTCATAATGATAATTATGTACCTAATAACAGAGCTTCAAAATACAAGAAGAAAAACTAATAAGTGAAAGGAGAAACAAATTTATAATTAGAATCAGAGACTTCAATACCTCTTCCAGTAATTAATAAAACAAGTAGACAGAAAATCAATAAGACAACAGAAAATACACAACATTATCAACAAATTAACCTTGTTTATTGGGCCTCGTTGGGTCTATTGACTAAATGATAGAAAAATGTATTACTCTCAAGTGACCACAAAAACCAGGTCAAATAAATTTAAAAGCATTGAAATCATACAAAGCATGTTTTCTAACCACAGTAAAATTAATTAGGTATTAATAGGAAAAAGATATTTGGAATATCCAAATAACTGAAAACTAAAAAATACGTTTTAAATAACCTCTGAGACAAAGAAGAAATCAACCACAAAGTCAGAAAATGTTTTGAACTGAATAAAAATGAAAACATGACATATCAACATTTGAGAGATGCTAAGGCAGTGTGTAGAGGGAAATTTCAAGTGTATTCATCTGACAAATCTCATCAAATTTCATCAATTTTATTTCAATAAAAATGTTTAGAAGCACCTTGAGCATTCAACTGTTCACTGTCCCTTCAACCTGTAATTTTCTATTTCCTCATTCCCAACCCACTCAATAATACCTTTTTAAAGGATGATAGGAGCCCTGGCTTCATGGTGTTGACATCTATCCATGAAATACTATATTATTTTATTTTGAGAGAGAGAGAGCAAGTGAGCAGGGGGGAGAGAGGACAGAAGGGGCAGAAGGAGAGAGAGAATCTCAAGCAGACTCCATGCCCAGTGCAAAGTCCAAGGTGGGGCTCGATCTCACAACCTGAGGTAAAACCAAGAGTTGGACACTTAACCCACTGAGCCACTCAGGCAGCCCCATGAAATACTATTTGAAATAAGATACCTCCTTTCCTCTACCAAAAAATATAGATAGAGGTGAAAGGGTCAGGAAATAAAGCAGACACTTGGTCAACACTAACCGGGGGGTTGGGGTGGAAGGAGCACGGATGATGGACATTTGGCATTTCCTTGTTGCTTTTTATGCTACCTCGGTACCCTCCTATGAGGAAATGCTTTGCAACTCCCAAAGTCAATCTGTCATTTTGCCAAATGATGCACTGTTCCAAGAAACTGCCTGAGTTGCTCCATGGCTTTAAGCAAAAAAACATGTAATTCAGCCTGTTTTCTACTGACGTACTTACATGCTATTCAGAAAAGAAAAACCAGTGTGACTCTGTTCTCAGGTTCTACCCTCTCCAGGCAATCGGCCTTCCCTGACCACTCTAGGACCTGCTGACATCCTTCCTCTTCCCATGATCTTTGATCTCTGAAGAATTTCCAGTTTGTATCATGCAATTTATCGTTAAAATTACCTGTTTTCTTTACTTATATTTCCTCCCCCCAAAAGATAAACAATATGACTGGGGAGAAGTTCAGTGCTCTGGCCTGAGCCAGCTTCTGACTAGCTTCTCTGGACGGAGCTGCTTGCCCATCAGCAGAGCACATCCTCCTCTTGAAGGCGGGATGCAGTTTTCCAGCTGTTATGCCTCCAACAAAGTAGACACTTGCAACCAAGGAGAAGGGAGAAAGGCTGTAGCCCCCATTTTGGCCCTGGGTCCTAGCCACACTCCTCAATCCAGCTTGATCAGCAATATAGTTGATAATATATTTTAATCTCCATCATCAATAGGATTAGATGATGGGCATGACTAACTACTAGCACCAACATCCAAAATGCCTTACCTTCCTTTTTGTGACTGTCAAAATATCTACCTTTCCAGGGTGCCTTCCTATTCATGGAGGCTTCCATAATTCTCTGGGCCCCAATTTATCATTTTCTAGCATTTGCCCCAAAGTACTATTACTTCTATAATATTTATTCTGCTTGTCATTCTAGAATGTTGTATATATCTCTTTTGAAACTTAAATTACAAGCTCTTTAAAAGAAGGGGCTATGTCAAATATTTCTTTTGTATCAATTCAGTTTAATTTTTATGTGCCTTTAACCTGGATCACCTTTGAAATTGTTTACTGCTTGTTTTCAGGCCGATTATAAATTCCAGGAGACAGGGACTCGGCTCTTAGTAAGACTATATCTCTTCCACTGGCAGGGAACTTGACACAAAATAAATTCTCCGCGAATATTTGTTGAATTGAATTACATTTTCTCTTACAAATTTATATCTACACCTAATCAATATCTGTTTGCTGACTAATTGACTGACAGGAGGAGAGTGAGATGTGGAAGATGAACTTAAAATTAGAGTATCATTTAGTTTCAGAACAACTAAAATCAAAACATCAGCAACAAATATGTATTTGTTTTTGAAGAGAACAGTAAAATGATGAAAATTTCTCCTTTACCCACACTTTGTCCTTTGAAGTTTTCACACCTACAAATGACTAATCTTTTTCGTATACTATATTTGCATTATATGATAGTGATAATTTGCATTGTCACTGATTGCTCTTGTTTCTAAATGATCACTTTCTAATGTAAAATAGGCTTTCACATTGGAGATACAAGGAAGTCTTGGAAATAGAATCCAGTCAAGCTAACAGAGTTCTGAAACAGTGACTCAGCAAGAGTGCGAGCTACAAGGGCAATCAGACCTCCAGTAGCTTTCTGCTGTGTTTGCTATTGCAAAATGGGTCAGACATTCGAGCTCTCTGCTATCCAGAGCCAATGCCAACTAGTGCATCTCGGACTCGTAGAGGTCCCTTGACTTTCCTTCAGTAGCTCAGTAGCACTACAGCATACATTTATTTTAGATGCTCACATTTAGACTTATTAGCTAATTGATTAGAAAGGGAAGGAAGAAAAATAAAGTACAGTGAGTGCCTAATAAATATGTATTTAGTAAGTGACTAATGATTGTCCAGTCTTAGACCAGGTTCTTTGGGTAAAAAATTTCTGTTCTCTAGAAGCCCGATAGTAGGAGTGATTAATACTGAAATAATACAGTCTGTAGTAAGTATGACTGAGTGATAGAGAAGCCATTAGAGAACAAGAAAAAGTGGAACGTGAGGAAGTGTGAGAGTCTGTGGTATAGCCAGTCAGAACAGAGAAGGGTAAGAGGAGTGTTTCATGGATGAGCTGAGTCTTTTTTTTTTTTTTTTTTTTTTTTTTTAGATTTTATTTATTTGTCAGAGAGGGAGAGAGAGCGAGCGAGCACAGGCAGACAGAATGGCAGGCAGAGGCAGAGGGAGAAGCAGGCTCCCCGCCGAGCAAGGAGCCCGATGTGGGACTCGATCCCAGGACGCTAGGATCATGACCTGAGCCGAAGGCAGCTGCTTAACCAACTGAGCCACCCAGGCGTCCCTGAGCTGAGTCTTAAAGAAAAGAAAATAGGACTTAAAGTGGTAGATAAATGGGGATGCTCAGGAAAGAGGGCAAATCCCAAAAGTTACAATCTACTTGAACTACTTTCAAACGTCCATGTTGAATCTGATCTCCCTCAGAACAGGACAACCCGTCGACAGATGGTTTGCAAAATCAAACCTGTTAAGACTCTCCTGAGTGGCTTTTCAGTATGTCCTAGTTTTTTAAAAGAGCCCCTAAAATTGCTGTCATCGCTAAAGGCCAGGAAAAGGGCATCCCACAGTTGTTATACATCTAACAGAACATTTATTACAACCACTTTATTGAAGCTTCTGGAAGGTGTTAATTACCACAAACTGCATACCCTTGGGTGACTGGTCTGTCTAGAAAGTCCATAGTTAAGCTAGTTTCCTAGGGCAGTAGTTCCACATTTGTGGGAAACAGAGTTATTCCAAGGATTCCAGTAAGTTCGTATAAGAACCAAACTTTGAACACTATACTGCATTTCACGTAAAGATACTGCCATGTTCCAAATATATATGATTACTACTGTTTCTAATTTTTAAATTATATTTTAAAATGTAACTAAATTCATAGACACGTTCTTCATTACTATCATCTAGAACTCCTCAAGGAGCTTAAAGACAGTTACCCAACAAATGATAAGTCCTAAGGAAAACAGCACGGAAAAGAGGTTCATCACACGGGAGGGCTGGGGGAGGGGGATGCACAAAGATGCCAGAAAAGACTTTCCAGGGAAAGGCTTGAACTAGTGTATCTTTTTAAAAAGATTTTATTTGTTTATTTGAGAGAGAGAGAGAGAGAGAACATGGGAAGGAGCAAAAAGAGAGAGAGAAGGAGACAATCTCCAGCAGACTGTACGCCAAGTGCAGAGCCCAAAACGGGGCTTTATCCCATGACCCTGAGACCATGACCTGAGCTGAAACCGAGTCAGACACTTAACTGACTGAACCGACCCGGGCGCCCCTTGAATTAGTGTTTCTTAAAGACAAAAGGTGCCTCAAAAGTTGGAACACAGTCTTTAAGAATTTTCGTATTTTTATTTTAGTAACATTCCTTAGAAATTATATAAGCACATTCTGGATCACCTGGATGCCCACTTTATAACTGAGTGTGGTAGACAAGAATGAGAGTGGGATTTGCAACTGCAAAGTGGTCAAATGCCTGACCACCTGAGCTGAATGATACGCTAAGCCACCGAAGGGTTTAAATAAAAGCAACACAATCTGATTTATATTTTTAAGATCTCATACTTGTGACTGTGTGGGGAATGGATTATGCAGAGAGGCAAGAGTAAGAAACAGCAGGTGGGGGGTTTCAGAGTAGACCTGACATATAAGAATGACTGTTTAGACAAGAGGTACTAAAAATCAGATTGAAGGAAGTGGATGGACTTTTTAGAACTTGATTGGGGTTTTGTTTCTTTAAAAAGAAGATACAGGTCTCAGGTCAGGCCTAAAGGCTGAATAAGAGTTGGCCAGCAGAGGGGTAGAGGAAGAAACACACAGGGACAGCAGTTCCCAGAGGCGAGAGAAAGCATCATGGTTCATTCAAAGAACTAAAAGAAAGTCAATTATTTGGGATGTTGACAGCAGTGGAGAAATACAGTAAGAGACAAGGCTGGAGGCAAGAATGGGGTTAAATGTGGCCATTTACAGAGTCTAAACTCCATCCTAAAAGCAGTAAGAAAATGGAATGGTTTTAAGCAGAGAAGTGACATAATCTTTTCAAGCTGTGGAGTCTGAGGTGTTTGAGGCATCCCCTGGATTTAGGAACAAGGAGACAGTGCCCTGGCAAAAGCAGCTTCAGGGGGTAAAATGAAAGTGGAGTTGGCAGAAAGCCAGTTTTGTCTCAGGCACAGGGAGAGAAAACAACTATGCAATTATTGTCCATTATGCACTAACCAGCTAGCAGGTGAGAAATTAAACAGAATGAAGTATTTTTTTTTTTTTTTTTTATTCTGAGCTCCCTGGAAGTCTTTAATTCTGACAGATAATAAGATACACATAAGTAGACAAATAGACAAAAAGAGGTGGGGAAGGGAGGATCCATTGGATTTTGATTTTTTTTTTTTTTTTTAAGATTTTACTTATTTATTTGACAAGGAAAGATACAGCAAGAGAGGGAACAAAGCAGGCGGAATGGGTGAGGGAGAAGCAGGCTCTGGCTGAGCAGGGAGCCCGATGCGGGGGCTCAATCCCAGGACCCTGGGATCATGATCTGAGCCGAAGGCAACTGCTTAACAACTGAGCCACCCAGGGGCCGCTGGATTTTGATTTTAAAGATTTACAGTAATTTTAAGGTGGTTTAAAACAAAATTAGGTTAAGAATTTATATTTATATTCTTTTATACTAAAACATTTATATTCTTTTAAATCTTGCTCCAAATAATATTCCTATATGTACTGTATTAAATATTATTTTTAGTAATAAGGATTTATGGCTTCTTTATTTGAATATATGATTGCAGTTTTACCGGAAAATGTAACTTGTATTAGTTACATATTACTTATGTACATTATGTTCTCTTAGAATCACTTATCTGCAAGACTATCCTTACTTTAACCAAAGTCCTAGTCATCCCTCAAGGTACATAGTTCACAGAGAAGTTCCTTTCAGGACATCTTCCATCAAATAAGGTTGCTTTGTTTTTGTCCTTCTGTAGAACTGGATGCCTAACTTTATCACTTTACTGGTTTTGTGCCTTATTCATCTTTGTATCCCCAGTGCATAGCACAGTGCCCGGCGCATACTAAGTTGAATAAATGCTTCTCGAACTAATGAATCACTGAGATGCCTTCCAGTTTGGACCATGCAGCCATTCCTAGGCACCAACATCCCCTGGTGGCAGCAGCCCCGTGGTGCAGCACACCAGGTAGGAAGGAGTTAGTGCAGTTTGTCTTACAAGCCTAAAAAGCTGTAAAGTAGCAGTAAATCCTCACAGACTCCAGCCCCCCCCCCATTTTCCCTCCACTTCTTCCTCCACCTCAACATCTAAATCCATACAACAAAAAGCCAGCTCAGACACAGTTCTAATGCTTGACCTTTGTTTCCTCAGAATCAAGCCAATAACACTTGTGATGAACATTACAAGAAGTTTTATAAACAGAACAATTAGTATTGTTAGCTTTTTTAACAGATTCCTAAAATAACTATGTTTGACATATTTTCTTGACTATTGAATAGATACCAGTTAAAAAATTTTACCTCACAAATATTTTTTCTTGTTGACTCAAACAATGACAGTCACTACAGCCAAATCTATTATTTATTTTAATGTGTATTTAACCCTCTCCAGTGATCAGAGTAGAGCCTTTCATTTTTTAAAAAAAAATGTAGAAGAGAACATTTTATGTGGAGGTACAAAAACTTAAGGAATATTTTTATACCTTATTTGAACTATTATTTATCCATCTATTTCATAAAAATAAACACTGGAACACGTTCCTAATTGCCTTTCTAGTTTGGGTGCATCTCAAAACAACAGAAAATGACCAGATCACCCTTGTTAAGAAGCATATTTCATGGTGGCATGAAGGATCTGCCTAGCAAACAAATTAATTAAGCACCAGACTAAAGAATTCCAGAATCAGCAGTGACTAAGGATTCCTTTACACACAAAGAGAAACAGGAACCCTGTTTCATCCTGATAAAAGCTCTGCAATCATGTTCTCAGTGGTCTGTAGATCATGCTTTGCAGACGACTTTATACTCCATGAAAAACAATAAATTTAAAGTCATGTACTATTTTATAGACCCTCAGTCTAGCGAGTTTGGATTAAAATTATCCCCTCGTTTGCCTACAGTTTAAGCAGCCTGTATTTTTCCTGCATCGTTTAACTTCCAGCCCCTCTGTACCATACCACACCACCCCCATACGCTCACAAGGAAAAACTGATAAGATGGGACACAGTGACAACTCCCATTTTATTTTGCTCAAATTCTAGTGCCTGCCTGTGTCTCAATCAATCTCTTCAACTACAAGAAAATACTGGAGAAAAGACAGTAACATTTCCCTCTTCCATCCGTTGGGATACCAAGGACAGTATAATAGAAGTGTCCCATTGTGCAAACAAAGCCTACAGACAGCTTCAGTATGTGCTGCCTTGGAGCTAGCTTTGGCTCTCTGGAGCAAAGCCAAGATTTAATGAGGCTTACCAGATTGAAGGTCACAATGGTATACCGAATAAGAGGGTTTTTACAGAGAACTCTACATTAATAAAACTAAAGAGCTACATATGGCTAATGGACAACAGAGACATACTAATAAAAGACAATCCATGACCAATAACAGTATTTCATAAAGCCAGCCAGATATACCCAGATATCTATCTTAACAGACTGTAAGGTAACATATGCTCTACAACAGGGAAAGCTCTGGTTCATAGGTAGAAAAGTACCACAGTTCATTCACTTCCCAAAATGCCATGTGTAGCCTCTGCCTCCACCAGTATCAGTCACTTTTCATATTAAATATTGGGGGTGGAAGAAGCGAGACAAGGGAATTTGAGAAAAAAGATTTCAGTAACAGAATTCTATTCTTTTTAAACTGGAAAATTCAGGTGCCCTGCTTCTAATTAATGTTTATTCTTAAAACAAAAATTTATTCCTCCTCTTTTCACTCCATAAGACCATTCTTTTTATTTGAAGGTCCTTTTCTCACTACATTCCAGAACTTACGCTGAGATTAAAAATGGGGGTAGTTATTTTTCGTGAGAATAAAAAACAAACAAAATACCCTAGGCTCCTGTCTTGTTTCTGCTAGTGTGTAATCTTAAGGAAGTCACCTAAACCTTCACTGATCCAAGCTCCCTTACGCATAGGGGAGCAGAGATGGAACACAACTGGGATCTTTAGTGGGGTTTCATCGTGACAACTGAACCTTAGAAGTACAAGAACCCCATAAAATTCTATGTAAAAATATCCTATGGAAGAGTATTTTTCTAGGGCTAGAATTCAGATTTTTCAAACTTGGTAAAGAAGCATTGGTTAAGATAATTTCTAAGCACAAAGTTGTAGAGAGTCTATAATTCTATGATTCCTCCGTAACAACAGAGTAAGTAAAATTTTAAGTCAACTGGAGTAGAAAACAGCTACAAATTTTCATCCTCAGAGAATGGAAAAACTAGAAATACTGTTCACTCTACTGTCAATAATTTTAAGGGACCTGGGAGAGACTAAGGGATTCTCTTAGCAGGGTTTAAAGGCCAGATATCCTCCCTCCACCCTCAGCTGAAGACTCAGGGCCATGTCCAAAAGGGCATGGAAGAAAGTATTTGCATACACCGAGTGCCCAAATCTTGATTGTTAAAATACCATTCCCCACAACAGCAATGGGAATTAAATAAATGGCTGAGTTTTAGTCTGGGGCAGGGATAGGGATAGGGATAGGGATAGTAAAGTGACCCTGGGACATCTTGTTGGGCTAGTAAACAAGGAATTACCAAAGACTAAAGCATCATGTTAAACGTCGACAGGAACAGGTTTGAAAGGTCTCCACTGATCGAATTTGTGCAATATGAACCTCAAAAAAAAAAATATGACAGTAATATATCACAAATTCTAAAAATGTAAAGTCCATGAGAACAAAACAATAAGAGAAAAAGAGGTATATAATGAGAGCAAATAAAAGACAAGGGAGAAAAACAAGAAGCTTTTCTTTGCAGGAGAATGCCAACTAATAATGTAGAAGATGCAATAAAATTAGAAAAATCACCATTTTGCTACCCCCATATAACAGGTGATTTAGGATCATCAATGGATGTAAAAACAAACAAACAAACAAACCCCAAAAAAAAAAAAAACCCACTGGGAGTAAGATACTCACATGGTCTCAAAATTATCACCTGACATATTCCTTACTACCGCAACTTTCATTCCCTGAATCACATTTTAAGAATGAACGTAGCACTGGATATTCTAATTAAATGATATCATGGATGGGGCACCTGGGTGGCTCAGTGGGTTAAAGCCTCTGCCTTTGGCTCAGGTCACGATCCCAGGATCCTGGGATAGAGCCCCGCATCGGGCTCTTTACTCAGCAGGGAACCTGCTCCCCCCTCTCTCTCTTCCTGCCTCTCTGCCTACTTGTGACCTCTGTCTGTCAAATAAATAAATAAAATCTTTAAAAAATAAAAAATAAATGATATCGTGGTTAATGGGAATTAACTTTTTCCAACATATGTGAACTTACCAGTTTTCGAAGAAGTAGAACATATCACTTAATATACATTCAGCATCATTTGATAATTATTTGAGGATTCAGAAGGTACTCCTCTGATTTATATGACTATTTATTATCAGATGAACATAAAAGATGAAAGGATCACCGCACAAAAGTAGGTCCCCACACAGCACACTAGGACTGTCAAGCTGGCTCTTGTCCCTTTCTGCTCCCCTGTGGCCAATGGTTCCACTTAGGGATATCTCAGTCCACAACTGTTCTACTGTCCCTTCCTAGGCTTTAGAGAAATGAAAAGCAACTCTTCCTCACCCAAAGTTAGGGTGAGATGATGCAGAAAATTCTACAGGACAAATGTTTCCTCAACAAATGGTAAGAGGAAAGGGGGAAGAAGAGGAATGTTCACAGATTTAGAGACTTAAGAAACATATCAACTAAATGCAATGTAATAACCTTAGTCAGATTCAGATTCAAACAAACCAACCATAAAAATACATTTATTAAATAGGAAAACTTAAACACTCAATAGATATTAGAGGTTATCTTTAAGTTTGAGGTGTGACATGATTGAGATTATATTTTTTAAAGAGTCCTTTTTAATAAGATACACACTGAAGAATTTATGAATAAAATAGTATGAAGTCTAGAGTTTGCTTTCAAGTATTACAACTGTGTGATGGGGCAAGGGGATGCAGAGCAAACAAGACTGGTTATGTATTGATAAACTGTCCAGCTTGGGTGATGAATTCGCAAGTGTTTGTTATACTACCCTCTCCACTGCTGTGTCTGTTTGGAAATTTCCATAATTAAAGAATTTTTTTAAAGATTTTATTTATTCATCTGACAAACAGAGATCATAAGTAGGCAGAGAGGCAGGCAGAGAGAGAGAGGAAGGGAAGCAGGCTCCCCACTGATCAGAGAGCCTGATGTGGGGCCCGATTCCAGGACTCTGGGATCATGACCTGAGCTGAAGGCAGAGACTTTAACCCACTGAGCCACCCAGGCGCCCCAAGAATTTTTTTTTTTTTTTAAGTAAGGAGGCCCTATTAGTAATAGGTATGGAGAAATTGTGGTCAGTTAAGGTGTATGGTTGCCCAGCTTCTGGATCTATGAATAACTGATTTTGTTTCAGTAACCATTTACTGAATACCTCTCTAGAATTCGGTGATACCCAAGGGTACTTTTAAGTATCACCAAGAATGTAGCGATTAACGGTGTGGTCTCTGGAATCAGATCACCCACACTGGAGTCCCTAGCTCTGCCACCTATTGGCTGTGTGATACAGAGAAAACTGCCTGACCTCTCAGTTTCCTCATCTATAAAATGGGAATATATTAAGAGCACCTGCCTCAGAGTACCTATGAAGGACTTCGAGCAGTGCCTCACGCCTGGCCCTGGATATTAAGGAGGGCACGTACTGCATGGAGCACTGGGTATTATATGCAAATGATGAATCATGGAACGCTACAGCAAAAACGCATGATATACTGTATGGCGAGTAACATAACATACTAAAAAAAATTTTAATAAAAAAAAAGAACAGTGCCTCACATATAGTAAGTATTCAACAAATGTCAGCCATGAATACCAATATTCATCAGTCTATCATATTAAAAGGAAATTTGACTCCCATTCCACTGCCACTGAAAATCTCATGTGAACACTGTCTTACTTACAGCTATTAAACACTTTAATACCATTCCAGATTTCCTAAATTTTAATGGTTGTCGCATTTGTTTGTGACAAGTCTATGCTTATAACAGTCTGAGGAGACATTACGTTCCTTCAGGATGAATTGACAAAAAAAGATACCAAGATGCCAAACAGCAAGATGTCACCCCAGCTGTCCTTTAGTGAACCAATTTATCTGGCAGTGTATTTTGTCTTCTGGCAGTACATTCCCTGATACTCATCTGTGAATATAAGGTCACATCATCATAAGCAGGGCTGGAAAATACCAATGAAGTTGATTCACCAGTAACTGTTGAGATTTTGAAATATAATAAAGCTGGGACATAACAAAGAGGGCCAACCTCCTGCCTCTTTCTCTGACAGCGAGGATCTGGTGAGAGCGTGGATGCTGCGGGGGATGGGAGCAAAAGCTGGAAGGGAAGGCGGTGCAAGACACCGGAGGTGCTGGGACATGACCCAATACTAGACAGGGTTCAGGTACCTCGGCAGATGGTACAAGGCATGATTTCAGGGTAGGTTAGCATCAGTAGGAAATCAAAACAATAACTCAAGACTGGTCAGTAGATCTCAAGAGCGGGGCCGTGGGAGTAGTCTGCTCCAGGTATAGAAAATAAGGGGATGTGATATCTGAAGAGAATACACAAATATGGATGGACCGACTAAAACTCAGTCCTCTATTGACTATCATCATGCACTGGCAATTCAAAACAACGTCACTGATAGAATATTCCCCTCCACAAAAATCTTTTGTTCGTCTAAATTCCAAATAATTACTGTGGTCACTGCTGAATTTTAATAATATACATATAAGCTTCAAATTAGTCCATTTTAAAATCTGTGTCCCTACTAACCACTTACTCCACATGGAATGAGTTTGGAGAACACCCGCCTATATCCGTGTGGAAGCAGATTCGGCCACACAGATTCATTTCTCAGAGCAAGTTTGTAATGGTTCAAAACTGCTCGTGCCTTCACAGTTGGTGGAGCCGACCATTCTACACATTCCTGCCCTTAAGAGCACATTCAAATAAACAACGATAGTCTGATGATTGTAAAGTGAAGAAGCCGAATTTTAGTTGCTTCCTTTCTGTCACGTATGTGACCATTTGAAGTTTTTAACTTGCACATGGAGAACTACCAGGTGAGGTATTTTTGTTTGGTAAATGCAGATTTTATCTTACACAGAAAATATTTTAATGGATATGAATAATATCTTTTAAATCAGAATTTATTACTGTTTATAACTTTTTTCAAAACTAGATATATATCAGTAAACTAAATATATGTCAATAAATATATATCAATCTAGTAATTGTTCAGTGAAAGAGTGACTTACTGATATTATAACTACTATGTAGAAAATAATGATTGTTCTTGATATTAAATACTTATTAACAAAAAATAATTATGTCGCATAGAGGAGGGGGTGTTAAAAAGTGACAAATCCCAGGTTAGATGCACCAGATACACCATTGTCTTTGATAGTCTTCTGTTCTGCAATTAACTCCACTTAGCAGTTAGCATTAGCACTTGGCATTAAAAAATCCAAGACCCTGAGAATAAGTATCAGAGCCAATAGTGCTGACTGGTGCTGGGTTCTAGCTATCAAATGCAGGAACGAACAAATCTCTATTATTTTGTGATATTCACATGTTTTAGAAATCAAACATGTTTTAGAAAGGACAGGACGGGTGCCTGGGTGGCTCAGTGGGTTAAGCCTCTGACTTCGGTCAGGTCCTGGGATCGAGCCCCGCATCAGGCTTTCTGCTCGGCAGGGGGCCTGCTCCCCCGCCCCCGCCTGCTGCTCTGCCTACTTGTGATCTCTCTCTGTCAAATAAATAAATAAAATCTTTAAAAAAAAAAAAGAAAGAAAGAAAGAAAGAAAGAAAGAAAGAAAGAAAGAACAGGACAACACTAATCAAACAGATAATGGTCATTCACAAAAGAAATAGGAAAAGAGACCAAACTGTGAATTTCTGGCATTAATGCTACTGAACCATGGCTCATTTATAACCATTCCCCTAGTTACAATGACATATTATCTATCTTGTTTTTTACATCAGATTTTGGAATCTTTCAGAGTGAAACCCTAAACAGAGCTTTCTCATCAGATTCGAAAGGATACTTGGGGGGTGCCTGGGTGGCTCAGTGGGTTAAAGCCTCTGCCTTCGGCTCAGGTCATGATCCCAGGGTCCTGGGATCGAGCCCCGCATTGGGCTCTCTGCTTGGCCGGGAGCCTGCTTCCTCCTCTCTCTCTGCCTGCCTCTGCCTACTTGTGATCTCTGTCTGTCAAATAAATAAATAAAATTTAAAAAAAAAAAAGAAAGGATACTTGGTTAGTAGGTAACACAGCCATTCAAGATTTTTTTTTTTTTTTTAAGATTTTATTTATTTGACAGAGAGAGAGATCACAAGTAGGCAGAGAGGCAGGCAGAGAGAAGGGGGGAAGCACACTCCCTGCTGAGCAGAGAGCCTGACATGGGGCTTGATCTCAGGACTCTGAGATCATGACCTGAGCCAAAGGCAGAAGCTTAACCCTCTGAGCTACCCAGGTGCCCCACCATTCAAGATTTTTAAGCAGAGAAATTATATTGAGATTTAATAACTCATATTGTGTGAATTCACGTGAAAAAGGCTAAGATTTTCTAAAACTATATGATCGACTGTTTACTGATAGAGAATAATTTGATAACTCCTTAGAAAATAAATTATGTTGTCCTAGCCTATTTGTGGTTAACTTTCAATTTTAATATTATGGGACTCATTCCTTGAATGGCAAACACTGGTAAATGTTTGCTGTGTGTCTAGCAGTGTGCTTGGTGGTGGTGGCTGGGCCTCACAGACCAAACCAAAGGAGCAAAGTCTCTGCTAGTCAATGGATTGATAAATATAAACAAATACACATGAAAACGTGACCAGTGAGATCACAGAGAAACATACAAAGTGCTACAGAAGCAAAAAGCCGTAGCTTGAAATAAGCTCCAAACCGCAGCGACCCTGGATGCTTGACTTCGAAGAAGGGCCTCCATGGCGAGCCATTAATGAATTTTGGAACAGGGTGAGCAGACACAGACGAGCAGCTCCTAAGTTTCTCTTTAGACACCTAAGGGACAACCGTATGCATACGTCCGACAGAGGTGGAAAAGCAGTTTGGAGTCCTAAGAAAAGGTGGGGCTCGCTGATACAGTGTTAGGCATCACCATCTGAGAGATGGGGATTAGAATCAGGGGACTGCATGAGATCGGCTTAGGGAGAGGATGTCATGTGGAAGAAAAAGACAGAGTGGAATTGGAGTATATACAGTTTCACATCACTGCTTAAAATTTTACCATGTGATTAAAATGCTAAGCTTTCCTAAAGTATAGATCCCCATCTTTCACTTCTTTTATCCAGAAAAGTTGTTGAGAACACGGTGTCAGAAGGTAGAGGAGGGTCAGTAAAGTATCTTCCGGACTGAGAAAGCACTTTGGGACAGAAAACCGAAGCGAGCCACTCCATACTGTTTACAGTTCCATTCAGGGTAACTGACCGCCAGAGGACTCAAGGGGCTGGACAATCCGGGCACTATGCAGCCATTCTCTGCCCCAGGCTCTGCCCAGGCCGCTCCTTCACCCACAGCTATAATGGAGCAAGGGGCATGGTGGTGAGGTCACGGGGTATTTCTCTAAAGTGGCCCATTAGGTGTGCCAGCCATCTCTACTACTTACCTAAAGTGGGGCCCTCTGTGCACAGTCAAAACAAGCCTTTCTGCATTCCGGTCAGGGCATTCGTTAACTTCCACTGGGCCTGCAACATGAAGCCCCAAGGGGACTCACGTGAAGGCACAAACAAAATGGAGGGCCAAAGAGTCAGTGTTGTCAGCTCTTCTACACATGGGCTCTGAGAGAGAGTCCTAACTCTGCCACTCAGGAGCTGGCGGGTCATGTCATGGGCCAGTTACACAACCTGGAGGCCTCATTTCCTTATCTGTACAATGAGGATCTCATCGCGACCACCACACCATGTACGGTTTTTGTGAGAATCAGATGAGACGAAGCATGTGAGGTGCCTCCTACAGTGAATGGCACAGAGAACGCTCTCAATAAATGTTAGCTACCATAATGGTGACAGTGACAAATCTTAACACACTTCTGGCCATATGGCAGGAACTTAATAAATCCTGGCTATGTTCCCCCATGTTTTGAAAATCTATTTTCATCTCTCAATGAATGGCCCATATAGAGAGTATTTTGTGGAGCTGAATAAAAAGTAATTCACTGTACAATATAGATTGACCTCATTCTCTGATTATGGACGTACAACTGTCACTATACAAAAGAACTTGATTGAGAAGTGACTGCACTCTTATATTACTTCCCTGTTGATATTAAGTAACCTGCTGCTTCTGATCTTTTTCTACTTTAAACATTCTAAGTATCTGTGAATAAAAACAAAAATAAACCCCAAGTTTCCTAATCACCCCTGAAATGGATGAAAATACTTAGTCAGAATGAACTAATGAGTTCTCAAAACACCCATAATTATGGCTCCATTATTCCACCTTTTAAATTGTATCACAGTTAGCAACATGTGAGTCGATTTCTTCCCACAGATTTATAGGCACACGGAAGTCAAAAAATGTATTCATCACTGTATCCTCAGGATCCAAACTAGTGCCTAGCATGTGACAGATACTCAGTAAGCATTCTGGATAAAGGAAGGAAAGAAGGGATGAACCAAGGAATGAAGTAAAGAATGAGCAAATGAAAGAAATCGGGAACAGGCAGGACAGGAAAAGGGATAGTCTGGATTGTACAAAATAAAGAGGGTGGACTGGATGATCTCTGCAGTTCCTTATGATTCAGCTGAAGACTAGTCTATGGTTGATGTATCTTAGCATAATGGCTGTCATTAATGATGACAATCTGTCAGCTGGATAGAAATAAATGATACAATTTCAATATTCATAAAATATTGCTATTTTTTATGGAAAAGCAATTTTAAAAATTAAAAATCCACTCCGTTGGAAAGAGTCAAAGACATACTATAGCACTTTAAAAAAATTTTTTTAACTCTGTACTCACCAGGCAAATAAACCAGTCCAACTTGGTATAGGGGTAGAGATGACGGACAACCAAAGAGGAAGAAAGAGGCTCAAAATGCCATTCTGCAACATTGTCTGTGACTGGAAATCATAAGCATTAAACTGGTGTGCAAATGCAGAGAAGGCATATGTCACAGACCATATGACTCTGGGTGCAATCAAACATAATAATTTAATACTTTGTGGAACTCTTAGGAGTAAAGTCATCATTCCAGGTTAAAGAGGTTTCTAAATAACTGATCTCTTTGCCCATTTTTTAAAAAAGATTTATTTTTATTGATTTATTTGAGAGAGAGAACACACGTGTGCATGGGCAAGAGCAAGTTGGAGAGGGGCAGAGGAAGAGGATCTTGAAGCAGACTCCCTGCTGAGAGTGGAGCCCACCACGGGGCTCGATCCCACAGCCCATGACATCATGACCTGAACTGAAACCAAGAGTTGGACTCTTTACCGACTGAGTCACTCAGGCACGCTAGATCCTTTGCCCATAGTAAAAATAACATCTTTTAAAATGTTACACTCTGGAGATGGACATCTCTCTGAGAGGTATCATTACAAAAAAGAAGCCATATTATTTAAGATGCTCTGGGCTACAGGTAAAAGAATACTCAACTAACAAAGGATTAAACAATAAACGCATTTCATTTCCTACACAACAAAAAGTCTTTGGTTTTCAGAATTGGTTTAGAGTTCAGCAATGTCATGGAGGACTCAGACTCTTTCTGTGCTTCCTTGCCCCCATCCCCAGCATATTGGGGAAGAAGCCTTGTCACAAAATGGCTGCCACAGCTCCAAGCATCTCATCCTTCCTCACAAACACATTTCCCAAACAGGAAGGAAGGTGTGGTGGTAAAAAGGATCTTCTAGTCTTAAGGCTCACTGCCTTATCATAGAGGAAAATCTTTCCGAGAAGCTCCCATGCTGACTTGACCTTACATCTTTTTTTCCCCTAGTGAAGCAATTTTTAAAAATATTTTTTATTCAATATATTTAAACAACAAAAACCCAGTTGAGCCATTTCTCCCACCCCTTGCCTCCGACAACCACCATTCTGTTCTCTTTATCTATGAGCTTGCCTTTTTTTTTTTTAAGATTCCACATATAAGGGAGATCATATAGTATTATGGTACTTGTCTTTCCCCGTCTAACTTATTGCACTTAGTGTAATACTCTTGAGGCCCACCCATGTTGTTGTAAATGGCAAGATTTTATTTTCTTTTATAATTCATTAATATTCCATAGTATACGTAAACCACAATTTCTTTATCTGCTTATCCATCAATGGATATTTACGTTATTTCTTTACCCTGGTTTTATAAATGGTGTTGCGATGAACATGGGGTGCATATTTCTTTTCACGTTAGTGTTTCTGTTTGCCACATATTTTTAAATTGCATACATTTATTTATAATAAGGAGTTTAAAAAGATAGCGGGCAGAGGTTTGACAGACTTGATGAGAACTGAAACTGCTGCACCAAAGCCTGTGAATATTCAGTGCTTTTAAGAAATCTACTATTAAGCACAGATCCCTTTCTAATCCTATACGATCACCACAGTGCCGTACAAAGTAGGATGAGAAGGATATGGGATTGAATTACAGCTCCGTTATTTATTTCTTATAAAATGAAGACAAGAATGTCTATCCCCATAGAAATGAAGACAATAATATGCATGTTGATTGTGTAAAGGGTCTAATTTGCCATATCTAGACTCAAGATAAAATTTTAATTTTTTTCTTTTAGAAGTTCCGTTTCCCCTATGCTATTATGAAACCAGAATATAACTGCTATGTTTCTGAGTCAAAGAACAGGAGTCCTATGACTCAAGGAACTAGACAAGATCTATATATGCACATGAGAAAGAAAATTTATTATTTCTCACTGGATAGGACTGGTATAACTTCTTATCATCTTCTGCACCACATAGAGAAGATGACTAAGCTTGCTGATCGAAGCAATTATTCAAGAGCAGAGGCAGAAGAAAACAAGGAGCAGCAAACACCTAACACTGACTGGCAAGGAGACAGATGAGCTGATCTTTTTGATTCTGAAAATGGGTCACTGTATCCTCGGCAGTAACCTCAGAATTGTAATGACTGTGGAACCCAGAGAATGCTGACCAGAGGAACAGAACAGTGGGATGAAAACAATGAACTCTGCTAGCTCTGATGACATTATTACCAAATCATTTTCAAGGTGTGAAATCAGCTTGTATCTAGCAAGAATAGAGAGGCCTGGAATCGCATTCTCCTGGCCTCTTACCTTCTCATCCTTCTTAACATTACTAGCTGGAGGTAATAAAAACAGCAATGGCCTGAGAAGACAATGATCCAGGCTGGGTTCCTGGCTTAGGCTTCATTTCTTTGTGTTTGAACATCCATTTCTTCAGTAGAAATCAGGTGAAGCTGGGCCCCCTATCTCTGAAGCATCTTCCAAAACTTAAGACGCTATGACTCTAGGAGCACTTTGATTTTTTGAACAAGTTTTGCTTTATTTTATTAGC
Source organism: Enhydra lutris kenyoni (assembly GCF_002288905.1). Classification (NCBI taxonomy): domain Eukaryota; kingdom Metazoa; phylum Chordata; class Mammalia; order Carnivora; family Mustelidae; genus Enhydra; species Enhydra lutris. Next base: position 23,806,401 of record NW_019154105.1, read on the forward strand.
AATACCAATCTTCTATTTCCATAATAGCAAAGCTATTACTGGAAAAATAAAGGAGCACATATATGATCATATTTTTCCAGTAAGATAAGAACGGCCAAGTATTACCCGAGACCTGGAAGTAAGGATGACTTGTCCAAAAGTCACCCTGATATTCGGGGATTTAGAAAAAGCAGTTATTTTTGAAAAAGGCAAAATTAGGGCAGTTGTGTGGCTCAGTTGGTTAGTTGGCAGCTGGCAACTGCCTTCAGCTCAGGTCATGATCCTGGAGTCCCAGGATCAAGTCAAGCATCGGGTTCTCTGCTCAACGTGGTGTCTGCTTCTCCCTCTGACCCTCTCCCACTCTTATGCTCTCTCTCTCTCTCTCTCTAATAAATAAAATCTAAAAAAAAAAAAAGAAAAAGAAAAAGGCAAAATTAATAGTTCCAGAGTGAAATAAACATATTCTTAAAATTTTCGTAACTTTAAAATATTTGGTTGTGTGGAAGTGCAGGTTCTAAAATGAGCACGATCAGCTCTGACGAAGATAGGACCAAAGCCCAATGCATTACACGGGCAGATATAAAAGACTCAAGTCTCAGTTCAAAGGCCACTCCCTTCATTCAAAGATCTTTCTGAACCTCTACTCACATCCCCTACCCTACCCCTGTTCGAATTATTATAAACTGAATTCCACTGACCTTCCACAGCACTTTATTGGTACCTTTTACAGCACAGACAGCTTTCTTCCTGTCTTACGAGTATTTATGCACACATTTTCTCATATACTCCCCAGCTGCTTATAATAATAATAAATAAATACTGTGAAATCGACAATTCTCCAGAACAACAGATTTCCAGATTTCTTTATTGGAATGTACAGGTAAGAAATACCTTACATAGTGACCCAGTGTTTCACAAAATACTTGCCGTAACCGAGTAAGACACACCCTGATATTTTCTATTCTTTTCTATTTTACTGTTTCATTCTTTTTTAATTCTGGTAGCCACTGACTAGACTGATGTTTACGAAACTCTACTGAGTCTCGCCCTACAGTTTAACAGTGCTCCAGAAGAGTTAAGTTAGAAAGAAGCAAACATTTAAGGGAAGACCTAGTTTCTGGAATTCATTTCTGAAAATGATCCACAATCTTCTTATTCTTCACCTTCCTACAGTTGCTGAGAAGCTAAATACTTATCTTACCAGGCTCCCTTGCAGCTTTTTCTGGCAAATGAAATGTAAGCAAAAGTCACTAGGAAGTCTTGTAGGAAAGGGTTTTAAAGGAGCAAGAGTCTCCTGGCATGTCCCAACAGCCCTCTACCACTCTTCCCTTTCTTCTTGCCTGAAATGTGGGGACAATGCCAGGAGCCGCAACATGCACCTACTGAAAGCCCGCGTACAAGACCTACAAGGACGAATGGAAGAACAGAAGGCGCCTCAGTCTATGGTGACATCACTGAGCCAGCAGGTCAACCATGGGATGCCTACCCCAGACTTTCTACTATGTGAGACAAATAAAGTCCTTACTGCTTAAGCTGCTGTTAGGTTTCTGGTTATTTATAGTTGAACATATTCCAAATTGATCCTACACTCAATAACCATTTTTGTACTCAATGACCCTCCATGGGAGATAAATTTTTAAAAAGGGAAGAGTGTCTTTTCTGAAATTTATTATGGAAGGTCTCTAATGCTTTTATTTATACAAGAACAGCTTTGGAGATCTCCAGTAGGCAAATGCCTCCAGTGATCAGTTCACAGAAAAAAATGCTTTGTTTTATAAACATTTTAGTCATGTATTAATTTAATTTTATCCCCAGGCACAAAGCTAGTCACTGAGGATACCATAAAGAACAGAATCCAACTCCAATCTCCAAGAGGCTTATAGTTTGGTGTGAGAAGCAAACACACCCCTGAGATAAATGCTGTGATAGGATGCTGTCAGGGTACTGGGACAGAACAGAGATGAGGCAGAAAGGATTCACATGATTTTCAAAGTGTCAAAGGCAATGAAATGCAGCAAAATTTTTTTTTAAGATTTTATTTATTTATTTGATATATAGAGAGAAGCAAGAGCGAGCACAGGCAGAGTGGCAGGCAGAGGCAGAGGGAGAATCAGGCTCCCTGCCAAGCAAGGAGCCTGATGTGGGACTCGATCCCAGACGCTGGGATCATGACCTGAGCCAAAGGCAGTCACTTAACCAACCGAGCCACCCAGGCGTCCCGAAATACAGCAAATTTTATTTAACCATCTTAGCAACTTCATTTCTCCTTTAAAAGGAGGCCAAAAAAAGGGATTATTTTTTAAATGGGATAACATGGAGAAACATGTTCTCATGGCTTCCAATAAAACTCTTCTATGATCATGAGAAATGTCCCACGGAAAAGATCTTCTTTTTTTTTTTTTTCAAGTTAAACCTCCAAATAGCTTCTTACAAACTACAAAAAAAAACCTTAATGCCTGTCATCTCACATCATGTTGATTTTGCATCTGTCAGTTAAACTGGTGCAATTTTAGGTGATAATTCACTTAGCACTTTGAAAAGATCAGCAACCAAAGATAACTGATATTTTTACTCATCAACACATACTAGAATAGACATAGATTAGAATAAGACAGTAGATTTTGTCAAATAAAAACAGAAAGACCAAAATTTTAAATAATACATAGTAGAAAATAGGGGGCGCCTGGGTGGCTCAATGGGTTAAGCCTCTGCCTTCGGCTTGGGTCATGATCCCAGGGTCCTGGGATCGAGCCCCACATCGGGCTCTCTGCTCAGCAGGGAGCCTGCTTCCTCCCTTCTCTCTCTGCCTGTCTCTCTGCCTACTTGTGATCTGTCTGTCAAATAAATAAGTAAAATTTTAAAAAAAAAAAAATACATAGTAGAAAATAGTAGAAACGAGAATTTGTTTTATTGCTTCCCTGCTTTTTGGGTAAGATCAAGTTTAGAAACAAGAATTTTTATTAATTCAGAGAGACTAAGTTAATCGACTCAAGCTGTTAGAACAAAGTCCCATTAGGATCCCACTGACGTCCACACAGTAGTTTCACATGACAACTAGACTGAACACAGGCCAACTATTTGGGATTTTTTTTTTGTCTTAGATGCAACACCTTTACTTACAGTGACCATATTTCAAACCAAAAATTAATGGAGCCTAACTGTTGAAATTGAAACTAATCTAAAAAGCCAATAACCCGATATAAATAATCACCATACCTGATCCCCAGCAAGCCAGAAGAAATGGGGGTGAGAGAGAGTAAAGGACTCTGTTAGACACAGAATTTAAGCAACATGGTCTAGGTACTTTGGCTCATGAGTATCTTTTTTCTCAAAAAAAACAAAAGGTCTTCGAGAAGGTTTAGATAACCAGGACAAACAGCAAATTGTCATGTACATGAAGTCAGTGCTTCCTCTAACAGTAACTCCTTCAGTTACTTTTTATCTCTTTCTCTCCTCTTAAAGTTACCATCCAGGGGCCATAAAAACTATGTTCTCTTCAGGTTAATTAAATATTTTAAACTTTTCAAATAACTTACCTTTTTGGAGTTAGTTTTTACTTTTATTTTTACTTACTTTGCTTTTTTATATTTATGTTTCCTTTAGTAGCGAAGTTACATATAAAAGTAGTTTTAAAAACCAAAGCGTTCTACATGGCTCATTACACAAAACAGCAGTGCCTTCCCCATCCCATTTTTCCCACTTCCCAGAGGCAAACGCATTAAAACCTTTTAATTGTTTATTTTGCCATTGACTACATATCTCCAAAAACAATGTTATATTGCTGCTTTTGATTTTTTTATTTATAATAGTCTACTATCTTTTAAACTTCCACTCTCCATCCTCCCACTAGAGTTATTATCATTTTGTATGGCTCTATATTCAATGTCCACATTATTACTACATAAATATTTCCAGCTGACCACATGCTACATTTATGATTATATTTTTCCAAAGAACTCCTGTTCCTATCTTAAACCCAAACTCAGTGACAGTCTTGTTTTTAATTTTTTTAAATGTAACTAACTACAATTATTAAGAAAATTCTCCACAAATTGTTTACATCTTCTCTTAATAAGTTAAATATAAAATTCTTTCAATTTCATCTTCTTGGCAACATGGTCCCTGAAGACTTTGGACCTATTCAAATTTGGACTATTTTGTTCTCAAGGCTAACCACTAAGTTGTCATCTTTGAGATTTTCCTTCACCAATACCCTGTGCATTCCCTTTGCCTCACTTCTGTGTTAAAGCCACTATTTCCTGCTTTTCAGGTTTCTCTCTCTCTTTCTCTCTGACATCTTTACTTTGATGAAGATACTCTTCTAGTAATCTGCTAGAAGTAAAAATTTTGAGACCTCGAATGTATGAAAATGTACTTATTTCACCCTCATATACTAAAGGTGGGTTTTTTTGTTTGTTTGTTTTTGGTATTGGGTTTCACTTTATTTTGTTCCTTTTCCTGTTTTGTCAGAGAAAATAGTATCACCAAAAGGAAGCAGCCAGAAAGGAGCAGGTGAGCTGGACTGCAGGGATAGGAGGGGGATGGGCGGGGGCGGGGGCAGGGGTGGAGGTGATGGAGAGGTTCTATGTTCAGGAGTTCTGCTTCTCCTACCCTGACTGAGAGTTTCAGGGAGAAGGACAGGCACAGGGGATGGCTAGAAATACTTCCCTCAGAATTCTGAAGGCATCACTTCATTTTCTTCCTCTATTCTTTGTACTGCTTTACTGTGCCCAGGTGTTTCACCAGTGCTGCTGAGACCCTTGATGCCAGTTTGATTCTTAACAGTATGTAACCTCTTGTCTCCATTTTCTTGGAAATTTTTTCAGATACTCTCTTTCTCCCATGTATTTTGCAATGTCACACCTAAGCTTCAGTGTGGATTCACTTCCATCTGTTGTGCTGAGTTCTCACTGGGCTTCATTTTCAATATGGAAACTGACATCCTCCAGTTCTGTGAAATTTCTTTGAATTATATCTTTGATGACTTTCTCCCTTCCATTTCTCCTTCTCGGTGGGTTCCCTGTGATTGGGATATTGGGTCTCTACTACGATACTCTAATTTTCTTTTATTTTCTCTCTTTTTTCTCTACTTTCTGGGAGTTTTCCTCAACTTATCTTCCAAAACTTATTACATTTTAAAAATTTACTTGTTATTTTAATTTCCTTTTTATATTTAACACTGAACTAACTTCAAATTTACATAAAAGTTGCAAACCTTTTTTTTAAGATTTTATCTAATTATTTGAGAGAGAGGACATGAGCGGTGGGGAAGGGTAGAGGGAGAGGGAGAAGGAGACTCCCCATTGAACAAGGAGCCCAAGGCAGGTCTTAATCCCAGGTCCCTGGGATCATGATCTGAGCTGAAGGCAGATGCTTAACTGACTGAGCCACTCAGGTTCCCCGAAAGTGGCAAACATCTTAAAGTTCATATATGCCTTTCACTCACCATTTCCTAATGTTAACAACCTATGTAACTACAGTACAATGATTAAAACCAGAAAATTAGGGGCGCCTGGGTGGCTCAGTAGGTTAAAGCCTCTGCCTTCAGCTCAGGTCATGATCTCAGAACCCTGCGATTGAGCCACGCATCGGGCTCTCTGCTCAGGGGGAGCCGGCTCCCCTTCCTCTCTCTCTGCCTGCCTCTCTGCCTACTTGTGATCTCTCTCTCTGTCAAATAAATAAATAAAACCAGAAAATTAGCATTGGTATAACAATATTAACTAAATTTTCATATTTTATTCAAATTCCACTAGTTGTTCCCCTAATGAACCTGTTTCTGTTTCAGGATCCAATTCAGGGTCTCACACTGCATTTAGTTGTTAAGGCTACTTGATCTCTTCTAATCTGTGACAGGTCCTCCTCAGTCTTTCTTTATCCTTCATGACCTTGACACTTTGGATGAGTACTGGTGAGTTATCTGTATTTATATATTCTCTCAATTTGAATCTGATGTTTTCTCAAGACTGGATTGAGGTTATGCACTTTAGGCAAAAATACCAGAGAAGTAATGTTGTGTCCTTCACATGCATCGTATTGGGGGTACTGATATGTTGTATTATTGGCAGTGTTAATCTTGATCACTTGGTTAGGTGGTGTCTGCCATATTTCTCAAGTATAAATATATTTTACCTTTTGTAATTGAAAAATGGAAGCAGGTAGGCAACTAAGCTAACTAGCCTGTTTGGGGCAAAAGTAACTGCTCTGGATGACAGTTATCTATTTTTTATGTACTCCATCTAAAACAAAAGAGCTCTTTTCCCTCTGAAAACGTCAAAAATAAGTACCTTTCCAGAGAAACAGGACCCTCAGGATCTTTAGATCTAAGATAGTCTGGGGGTCTACAGACACAGTGTTCATAGGCCCTTTTATTAAATAAGACTAAAAATTTAGCAAGCAACTCGACTGCATATTGTTTGCATCCTAACTTGAACTAAAATGTAGGTACCTTCCTGAGGAGGAAAGTATTTATACAAATGTGTGAGACCCAGGCCTAAAATAACTTGTTTGTTGGAGTCAACACATTCTCTTCTTGCCTCCCAGCAGCAAATACCTATCTCAGCTAGCACAATTAATTGTGTTCACCTTTGAGCAGAATGAACATCTCCTTCAATAATCTAAAGAGGAAACTCTAACTTAGAAACTCACTAGAGAGAGAGAAAGACACCTCATTTCTACAAGAGGTGATATCCCTGAACAGACCAAAGGGACTGACAGGGCTGATGGGCCCTGCCAGGTCCAAAAGCTAAAGAAATGACAAGATAGAAAAGAAGGAAAGAAAGGATGAAAAGAGTGTCAGGTAGAAATAAGAAAAGAGAAGAAAAGTAATCATAGTAGTTAAAATTTACTAAGTACATATGTGCCAGACACTGTTCTAAATGCATTATAAACACAATAGCCCTTGAAGGAACTAATGTTCTTAAAACATTATGTACACTGCTTCCATTAGAAGTTCATGTGCAAGGCTGGCAAGTGTCACCAATTATCTCTGGTGCCACCTAAGGCAGATTCTGGGCTGCATGGCCTTAGGATGAACGCAGGGAGCTTGGCCTTGAATAGGCCTTGTGCTTTGCTAGTGAATATATATTAGTGCTTTTCCACCAGGACAACCATCACAGCTCAATAGTGCTCATTAAATATTCTCATGTTCTTGTACAACGCAAATGAGATCCGATTATTAAAGACCAAGTTATTACAGAGGAACCAAGAAAAAAGGAGGAAAAAAGAATAAAGATTTCCCTCACCACGTTCAGATAAGCCAGCCTGCTATTTGCTTTAGGGAACTATATGACCTGCTCTGACTATAAAACAGCTTTCTTATGGCTGATGAGAAAATTTCCACACAGCTAATACTGAAAAGGTATGCAGATTGGAATAAATCAATCTTGCCAGCTTTGGAACTTTCCAAATATACTATTCAGACTGACAGTGTCAGAAGGTCAAGAAACGTACAAATCTCCTTCAGTAAGGACGAATGCTTTTAAACACTGGCCGTCTCCAGAGTTTAGTCTTATAATTCTTTATAGAGTAGGATCCACTCGTGGGACATGAACTTCATATCTCCGCTATCATATCTCCTGTGCTCTGTCAGCTATTTCTGGTTTATAATTCTAAGGACCCCTAGGGCCTTTCCCAACTCCGGCAGAAATCTAAAGAACGGGGAGGATTTAGCTTGAGGAAGTGTGGCCTGGGAACAAATGAGTTTTTATCAAGAGCTTTAAAAAGACAAGAAGCCCAAACTTGAAGGGATAGTTCTGTTGCTGCATCAAGGAATATCAGAAGGGACAATGCCCCAGGAAAACGCCCTACACATCATTCTACCTGGGCCTGAAAGTCCTTCAATAGGAGACCAAGCTCTAACATAGTAACTTCAATACCTACCCAACAACTTTTCAGAAAATAGGTTTTAATAAGGACAAGAGCTTGGTATTGGAAGAATCCTCAAGGTAGAGATCACAGAAAGGATTACTAAGGGTTCTAGCCCAAAGCTCTGGAAGAAGCATTTAGATTTTCCAGGGATGGAATTGCAGAGTATCAAGAATGGAAAGATGGGAGTAAAATTAGCTATAATAAATATTTTAAAAAATCATAGATATTCCACATTTAGAATCATATTCTACCTAATCTCTAGACTCAATAAATTTTGACAAAAAACAAAGGTATTACAGGTTGAAAAGGACGCTGTCTCTTCACTGAAAAAGACAACCTAAGTTTGCAATATTGAAAGGCATCAGATAATAGTATTAACAATAAATAATTAATAGCCAACACCTTTAACATAGAACTCATTATGTAGGAAGCAATCTCCAAACCTATAAACTCACATTTATTTCATCTTACCCACACACAACCATATGAAATAGGTCCTTTTAATTGCAGCTAAGTCCTATCATTTTATTAAAAATGGGAACAGATTTATTTGCACTTTGCTCCTACCATATTAAACAACTCAAGCTCAGAGTTTCAGTTATTTTTACTTTGTCAAAAATAAAGATAACCGGATGCTCAGAGCTATCTTAAAGAGTCATTTGAAAGATCAATAACATACTCCAGGCAAATATCTTCTATTTTATATAAAAGACGTTACACTTTTTTGGGCACAGATAGTTCTGTTTATTAGCTTCAATGTTCCTATTTGGCATACTTGCAACATCATAGTTGTTCTTTACTTTTAGCAAAAGCATAGAGCTCATGCCACTGAGAACCCTGAGTTCCCAGAGCTGGGAAGGAAGTAAAGACTTTTAAAGGAAGTTTTTAACTCCCTGGCTAAGAAAGAGATACCAAAACTAAACAGAAAATGGGACAGTTTGTTATCATCCATCCTGAAAACATGTGCTTGCTACCTATTGCTAAGTGAACAATGGAGAAATAACTTATTTCTTTTGATAATGAACTAAGAGTAACATTGAAGTGGGGTGCCTGGGTGGCTCAGTCAATTAAGCATCCAACTCTTGATTTTAGCTCAGGTCATGATCTTGGGGTCGTGAGATAGAGCCCCATGTTGGGCTCCATGCTCAGTGGGGAATTTGCTTAGGATTCTCTCTCTCCCTCCTCCCCCCCTTCCCCCTGCTCGTGCTCTCTCTCTCTCCCTCTCTCTCTCTCTCTCTAAAAAAATAAATAAATCTTAAAAAAAAAAAAAAAGAACAACTTTGAAGAATTATGGTAATGTAATGTTTTGAGAACTATGGACATATTCATGAAAAGATAAAGGTATCTCCTCTTTTCTTCTACCCGAGGCAATGCCGAGATGTACAAAAGACATAGAATAAAAAAAAAAATCTAATAATAAAAGCAAGATTTCTACCTGGACACACACTCTCACAGGACTATGCTAGGAGTTCTATTATTCTTTAAGGATTCCTTAAGGATTAAGGTAACAAAATATGACCCGTCTTTGTCTAATGCAGGTAAAAGTAATAATTTGAGGGAGGGAGCAAAACTGCCTTTCATTCTTACAGAGTACCCTCGTTTTGAGTTCTTCAAACCAGAATCATAGAAGGAAAGGTCTAACGAAGATCTGTTCAGGTTTCCCCTCTAAGTTAGTAAGTGGCCCATCAAACCACTGCCCAGACTCTCTCAGATCTGGAGTTCACCCAACCAGGTAGCTGCACCAGGAATGCTCAGAAAGTTCAAATGGCCCGTTCCGCAGGCTCCTGATCAGGCAGTTACTGATCTAGCATTTCTCCTTCTAATGTCTGATCCTCTTTTTCCTTTTTCTCTCCTCTACGTCTCCCCTGCCATATCCTTTGAGTCGTGAATATAAATCTTAATACAGATTAGGTGGCTTAATACAGGCCTGGGTGGCTCAAGTGGGTTAAGCACCTGCCTTCAGATCAGGTCATGATCTGATCTGGAGGCATGGGTCATGGGATGGAGTCCTGCATCAGGCTCCCTGCTCAGTAGGGACTCTGCTATTTCCTCTGCCCCCCCCCCATTCCTGTGCACGCACAAGCACATGTGAGTGCTCTCTCTCTCTCTCTCTCTCTCTCTCTCTCAAAAGTAAATAAATAAAAATTTTAAAATAAATAAATAACGGTACACTTATATGTAAGCCTGCAACTGTGATGAGTGCTATGGAAGGTATGAGGCCTCATGAGCACAGAGTAGGGACAGGAGGAGCACTCAGGAAGGCTGCCACAAGAAAGAGACAAGAGCCCAGCCCTAAGAATGAGGGAGGGAGGGAGAGAGAGAGCTGCAGGCAGAGAGAGAAATGCATGGCCCTCCTAAGGAAGGGAGATGGCAAGTGTGAAGCCAAAAGAAAGTCAGTGTGGCTGGAGGGCAGACAAGGAGGGATCTAGCAAATGTGAAGAGGGAGGAGTGGACCAATCCAGCAGAAAGAGCTAAGCAGTTTTGACTTTCCAAGGAGCAGTGAGAAACCCAGAAGGGTTTTAAACAAGGAGATGATGGCTTGGGTTTTCAGAAAGTTCAGATAAAACAATGTCACATATGTTATTTACACACTCACTAATGAAAGTCCTCTGATCAACCAGTTTAGCCCCAGATCCTGTTATTAACAATACCAAAAAGTTAATTCACCCAAACGCATGATTTGACTATTTGGTAAAATAAAACAGAGGACTGGGAGGCATAGCCCCTGAGTTTTTGTCTGTTTGGGGACCTTAAATTAGTCACTACATTTCTCTAGCCCCCTGATTCCTTATTTGTAAAATGAGGAGATGGACACTAGGACCACTCAGTCCATTCTGTCTCTAGAACTGTGATAAGAAAAAAAAAAAAAAAACTTAAAAAAACCCAGGTGGCCAATAAACATGAAAGAGATGCTGATATTCATTCATAATGAGAGAAATTAAAATGCATTAGACTGGCACAAAATCATGGCTGGCAAGGCTGTGGAACAACAGGAACCCATACTACTGAGCAGGAATGGAAACTGGTGCAACCACTTTGCAGAACAATTTGGCAGTATCTGGAAAGACTGAAAATGTACACAACCTATGACTTCACAATTCCACCCACAGAGGCATACCGTAAATAAACTTTCACACATACGCACAGGAAATATATTTAAGAACATTCATAACAGCATCATTTTTTAAGATTTTTTTTAAGAAGATTTTATTTATTTATTTGACACAGAGAGAGAGATCACAAGTAGGCAGAGAGGTAGGCAGAGAGAAAGGGGGAAGCAGGCTCCCCGCTGAGCAGAGAGCCTGATGCGGGACTTGATCCCAGGACCCTGAGATCATGATCTGAGTCGAAGGCAGAGGCTTAACCCACTGAGCCACCCAGGCGCCCAGCAGCATCATTTTTGAACAAACTATAAGAACAGCCTAAATATCAGCAAAAGAATACAGAAATATAGTATATTCATACAATGGAAAACTACATAGCAGTGGAAATGAGTGAAATGGGGGAATATATACAACAACAAGGTTGACTCTCATAAACAAGACTGAACAGAATAGAAACAAACTGAGAAGTATACATTTGACATACCTTGTATCTGATGTCTAATTTTTGCACAATGATACTATATACTGTTTAGTAATACCCTCATTTTTAATAAGAGCACAGAGATATATATAGGAAAACTAAATGACAAATTCAAGTCAGTAGTCACCTCTAGGGGATAATGAGGGAAATATGACCAGAGAAGGGGCTTTGACTCAATGTGTAATATTGTAATAGCTTAAAGTGAGTGCTGGAAGCACAGGTAATTATTATGCTGTTCTTTATACCTTTTTGATGTGGAAAATATTCTTAACAACAACAACAAAGCATAGAAGGAATAGAAGAAAAACAGATTGCTTCTCAAATCAGATTTGCCAAAATAGCAGAACCTGATGACGTATAGGTAGGTTTAGCCTTGAGGAGAAAAGGGGTCGGGCCTTGAACCAGAAAGTAAGAGACCTGGGTCCCTGGCGCGGATGTGTCAATAAGGAACCAAGAGCTTCTGGATGAATCTTCTGGTGCTCCAGGTGTCAGTTTCCTCCTCTGTAACTAAGGAGGTTGCAACAGATGATGCCTAAGGTCCTTTCTCCCCATGGTGCTCCCCACTTATCATCTCAGAGGGGGCTCTGGCACTGGGCAAGAGAAGGTCCCCCCCAGATCCTTTGTAATCCAAATTAAGGTTTGAAAATTTGCATTTATTTACTTATAAAATTTTATGTTTTTATTCTTTTGCTCACACCTGATACGTGTATTAGTTTGCCAGGGCTGCTGTAACAGAGTACCAGCAGACTGGGTGGTTTAAACAACAGAACTTTATATTCTCTCACAGTTGTGGAGGCTAGAAGTCCAAGATCAAGGTATCAGGGCTGGTTTCTTCTGAAACCCTCTCTCCACGGCTCGTCTTTCTCCTGTGTCCTCACGTTGTTTTTCACCTGTGTATGTCTATGCCCAGATTTCCTCTTCTTACAAAGATACCAGTCACGATGGATTAGGGGCCAGCAAAAATCCTCGTTTTAACTTAATTATCTCTCTGCAAAGATCTTATCTCCAAACAGTAGCATGCTGAGATACTAGGATAGGATTTCAACATATGAACATTGTTGGGGACACAGCTGAACCCATAACAGGAAAGCCTTAAATCTTTATAGTGACAGGTTTGTGGGAAGAGATAGCAAAATTACTAACAAACTAATTTACATTTGTTAACCACTCTAATTCTATAACTGCCTGCTTCTAGTTACTAAAATGTCACACTTTTTCAAATGGACAATTTACATCTAGGGCTGCTTAAAATTGGGTAAATCAATTATTATATTTATCAAGGTATGCTATTCAAGCAAGGTTAATTCTTTCTGACGTTAATAATGAGTAATTATGTCTTCTAACAATAAATCATTGTCTAGAAATAATCTGATCGGAAAAACACCACACAACTGGTTTCCACGGACTGACATCTGGTGCCAGAAATGACATACGTGTGATTTCCACAGTATATGCTTCAATAGGCTCGGCTCATCAAGAGACATCACCATTCCATAGTCTATAGCAACACATACGGCATTGTATGATGCACAGTTGGCCAGTCTGTCCCACTTCCAACATGCTGCTCACTTAATTTAGCCCAGTGAGTGACAAATTGAACTCTGTTGGCTTGGCCTGCCAAAGTCTCAGTGTCTGCTAACCCACACAGAGCCTCCTTTCTTGAGCCTGTAAGTCACAGGAAAGAGAGCCAGGTCTCATTAGGGCAAAACCATCAAAGGACACTGAGGATCATGGAAACCAGCCATTTCGGAACAGTTAATATGCCAAAACCTAAAATGCCCAATGCGGGCAGCAGAAGGACACTGTTCTGAAGCTACAGACACGTCTTATTTTTTAACTTGGGTAAAATGTGGTTTCGACCAAAGTCATAGCAAAGGCAGGTGAATACAGCATCAAAACATGTTCCAAAAAACAGGTATTTATAAGGTCCAAATTCATTCAAGAAAATAAAGGAGCAGGATGAAACAGAGAATATCAAATACTAATGTCAGACCCTGGCCCTAAAAAATGGTACTTTAGCAGATGGAAAAAAGTCCAGACTACCCAAAGTCTTCTGTGTGACTCTTGAAGGATGAAGATCCAAGTTCTCAAAACAGACTTTGATAATTCAGACAGAGAGGTCCGCAATTACCTATACCTTCAAGTGAAAGTAAACAGCCACCTGCTCCTCAATCAATGCTCACCAAAGTCAACAAGAGTGCTATTTTCAGGGGCGCCTAATGGCTCAGTCAGTTAAGCAACTGACTCTTGGTTCCAGCTCAGGGTGGTGATCTCAGGGTCCTGGGATGCAGCCCCGCATCAGGTCCATGCTTAGCACGGAGTCAACTGCTTGTCTCTCTCCCTCTGCTCTTCCTTTCATGCTTTCTCTCACATAAATAAAATCTTTTTTTAAAATGCTGTTTTTAATGTAATTAACAGAGTAGAAATTCATCAGAGAGTTCATATTGTTTACCTTGATAAAGAATAGGTATTGGTGATGGGATCAAGAGTCAATATAGAGGTCTCCTGGGAAACTAGCTCTTGACTTCTGGGAATTATCCTGTTGACACCTTAAGTTCTTGTTATTATTAAGTGGAAGAAGTTTTAATTATATTAGTTATTAAAAATAAAACAATCGTGCTCTAAATCTGTGACAATTAAAATTATTCTTAAAGAGTAGGCCAGAATAAGCCTCAGTAATTAATATTCTTTTTTGAAGTTGATCGCACTTTATAAAATTTCTCAAGACCATAATAATAGTTACTTCCATTTTTACCAAAATAGTGTAAGTATGTGCATATATAGTTAACATTAAACTTATGTCATCATATATAAAAATTAAAAACTTCAAATTTTTTTCAAAATTTCATTTATGAAGAAAATATGAAAGATCAACATAGATTTTACAACCTGTCCACAGCAGAATCTATTGTGCTGTTCAACCAAGAAAACATTACATCTTTCATGGTTCTCATATTTTTTTCACATAGGTGCCAGCTAATTCCACTTCAATTCCAAAGTAACTTTACTAGGCACTCTATGTGTGCGGCAGTAAAATACTGGTCAAGTCAATGTGCAAAGACAGCTTATAGTACCAGAACTTCAAACTGGAAATTTACTAGACTTGCCAAAGAGCATTTAAAAAATATTTTGGGTGCCTGGGTACCTGGGTACCTCAGTCATTAAGCATCCAACTTTCAGTTTTGGTTCAGGTCACGATCTCAAGGTCATAAGATCAAGCCCTGCATCAGGCTCCGTGCTCAGCACACAATCTGCTTGAAATTCTCTGCCTCTGCTCCTTCCCCCACTCAAGTGTGAATATGTCACTCATGCGCTCAAGGACCAGCAAAGTCCAGCAAAGCGTTCATGGTCTGAAAACTAAACAACCATACAATTTTATTTTAGGGTTCCTTTAGAGAAATTTAAGTGTTGATGTATAGAATATTAACAAGAGGGAAGAATAGGTCAAAGATCTTTCCTTAAAATAACTGCCAACTAAAAATCAGATCAAAAATGAAAATGCCACTTCTCTAAAATTATCAACAACAGCAACCCTTCAATCCAATTCTCTGTCACTTCCTTTTCTCCCTTCAAATATCTCTAACAATTCCTTGACCCCCTGTACCACTGATCTCATACCATTTTTACCATCATTCACTATTCTCTTGTCCTCTAATTTCTTCTTCTTCTTTTTTTTTCCCCCTCTAATTTCTTCTTAGCCATCTTAGATCCATGGCCCCATCGTAATCATCACTTCCTTGCATGCACTTTCACCTCCCTAACACCTCTTCTCATTTCATCCCATTCACTTGTCAAAATACTTAAACTAGCTAAACCCAGTCCTTCCCTCTCCTGCAACCATACCAGTGTGTCTGAACATGGCCAGAGAAACACACTTAACTAGATGTGTCTTGTTTTCAATTCATGACCACAAAACTCAAGCAACAGAGTCCCTGGCGGAGTCAGACAATCCTAATATACTACCATACTACCCATTCTTCCACTCTCCTAGACATCTATTCCACACCTTACTCTCTTTCCTCAAACCTCCAACAGGGCCTCCCCTGAACCCTCCCTCTCAGCCTTGAACAGAGGCAGTCAGGCGAGAACTTGCACAAGCTCTCTCCACTGTATGCACTCACTTCTCTAGCTGGGCCCACGTACAGTATTCTCTCTTCCCTCCTACCACGGTGAATGACATCTCCATTTTCCTGAGGCCAACCACCCCACTTCGTACATGAGACTTCATCCACTCTTGGCCACTCGAGAAGAAGGCTCCAGCAATTCTCCCCCTCCCCTGTTCCTATATCATTAATCCCACTCAACCATCCAGTAGCAGATGTTGGAAGATAGAAGCATGCTATATTTCCCAACTTAAAAAAAAAAGAAAAGAAAAAACTCTCTTGTTTCCATTTATAGCTTCTGTCCCATTTCTCTGCTCTACATTACAGCAAAACTCAAAAAAGCTGTCTCTATATGCTGTCTCCGACTCAACTCCTTCTAGTGTCCGATAAACCCATTCCACTAAGTCTGTCTCTACCACCATTCCACTGAACTGCTCTTGTCTGTGTCACCGATGATGTTCATACGGCTAAATCTAATGGTCAACTCTCAGTCCTCCTCATCCTTTTCCTGTCAGCAGCAACACACAAAATGCACTGCTCCTTCCTTTCTTGAAACACTTCTCCTTGGCTCCAGAACTTCATCATCACTACCTCACTGGAGACTTTCTCAGGCTCTGCTAAGTACTCCTCATATCCCAAGCCTCTAAACATTGAAGTAGTCCAGGGCTCAGTCCTTGAGTCTCTCCCTCTCATAATTTATACTCATCCCCCAGTAACTTCATCCAGTCTCACAGCTTGAAATACCAGCTATATGTTGAGACATCCGGAATGTGTACTTCCAACTTGGCTCTCTCCCCTGAACCCCAGCCTCATCTATTCCTCTGAATCTTCTACCAACTCTACTTGAATATCTAATAGACATCTCAAATGTAATGTCCAAAGATGAAACTCTGACCTTCCCCTCCAAACTTGGCCCCTTCCAAAATCTTTCCCATCTCAATAAATAGCAACCCCAACGTTCCAATAGCTTAGACAGAAAACTTCAGCATCATCCTTCACTCTTCTCTTTCTCTTACCTTCCTCATCTAATCCACCATCAAATTTTGCTGCTTCTACCTTTGAAAAATATGAAATATATAAAAACTCTGGCTACTTCTCACTACTCCATAACACCATTATAATTTCAACTGTCTAAGCAAAAGTGTCCTACCTGGTCTCTGCCCCCTCACTATTATTCTCCATACAGACATCAAAGTGACCATTTTAAGTTAGATTACTTTTATTTTATGCATTTTAACCTCTTGTTTAAAATATTCTGAACACACATATAGCTTTATGCCATTTCTTTAAAAAGAAACAAAAAGTACCAGTCACAAAGGAAGAAACTGTTAAGCTTCCTTACTTCTTCCTGGCTGAAGACAATATGAACAAAGCTAAAAGACGAAGAACTGATAGAAGATCCACAGTATATAAAGACTTCCTTGAAATTGGAAAGAAAAAAACAAAACCCAAACACAACTTGAAAGTGAACAATACTCATGATGAGGCAATTCACAGAGGGGGATATTCAACAGGTCAATAATCCTAAGAAATATAATTTCTTAAGCGTCTACCTTCAGCTCACGTCATGATCCCAGGGTCCTGGCATTGAGCCCCACATCAAGCTTCCTGTTCTACGGGAGCCTGCTTCTCCCTCTCCCTGCCACTCCCCCTTCTTGTACTCTCTCTATTGCTCTCTCTCTCTGTGTGTCAAATAAATAAATAAAATCTCTAAAAAAAAAAAAAAAAAAAAGAAGAAGAAAGAAAGAAATATTTTATACTCATGAAATGGACAAGAATCAGGCTGTCAATAATGAGTGGTGATAAGGATATAGATAAATTGTACCTCTTCCTTTACTGGTGGATATATAAATTGGTACACAAAATACATTACATTTCTTTGCTTTTATTACAAGAACTGTAAATTTTAAGATTTCAGATTATTCTGTTAAATGTATATGGAATTCTGGAATACATATAAATGAATATATATACATAGATCATTATATAAATTTCTTCTGTATTTTTCTATGCCTATAATTCCAACCAAAAGGGGCAGTAGCCAATAGAGTGGAGTTGCAAACATTATTATGACTCGTTAGGGAAGATGGTGTAAGCAACTTGAGACACAAGGATTCAAAAGAAGCAAGTAATTAGTGGAAGAAAACATGTATCTATAAACCAACACGGTTTTCAATGCATTTAGAATAGTTATCTTCCAGATACAATTTTCAAATCCCTCTGATAGCTAATAAGATAGCAACCCACTGGGGCTCCTGGGTGGCTCAGTCAGTAAAGCAGCTGACTCGACTACAGCTCAAGTCAGGATCTCAGGGTTGTGAAATGAAGCCCTGTGTGGGGCTCCGTATCCAGTAAGGAATCTGCTTGAGATTCTCTCTGTCTCCCTCTGCCCCTCCCCTATGCAGTGCTTATGTGCTCTCTCAAATAAATAAATCTTAAAAAAAAAAAAAAAAGATAGCAAACCATTTTTCTAAAATTAGGCTCAATAAATAACTGAACTAAAATTTAATTAATTTTAGTTTAATTAAACTAAAATTTATTTAACAAATTTATTTAACTAAATTTATTTTAGTTATAGTTTAGTTTAGTTTATTTAGTTAACTAAATTAATTTAGTTTAGTTTAGTTTATTTAGTTAACTAAATTTATTTAATAAATAATAACTGAACTAAAACCTTTCCACGCTATGCAACTGACTTCTGATCTTAACAAGGAGCCAAATTCCGGCTTCCAAATGATGTAATTTTAAAGTTTCCTTATTGGAACCAAGTCATCTTCATTGCCAGTGTCCCTGACCTGAAGCCCAGGGCCTGCCAGCCACAGTGCATACATTACCCACAGACAGACTAAGAGACCACCTAGGAAGTAAAGGCCTCTGTGTTTCTGCCAAAAGAAAAGGCATCAGCATTTTCTTCCAACCAATGACTATCGTACATGGCCTTGGGCCAGAAGGGCTTCTAGTTACCTAATCTCTTGAAGCATAAACAAGGTCTTCAGAACTCTGGTATTGTCACTTTTGTAGAACAAGAATATCAGAAACATTCGGTAGACAAGGCTTCACTTTGGCATGGAATCTGGCATCAGAATTCCTACTCAGGGGCTTCCAGTGGAAGAAGTCACCTACCTTGTGGAGAAAAATGACAGCCATCTAAAGAAAGGATAGTTAGCAGGGAGGCAGGAAACATGAGGCCTGGTCCTACGTGCTGACGGAAATCTACAAGGCCAAACTGGCTATAATATAATCTATTTCTAAGACAAGAATAATTATAAGACAAAAATGCAAATTAATATAGTGTCATAAACTTGCACAGCAATTTCTTAACACAGTCACTCCTTAGCTCCAAACACATTCAAGCACCCACAGGCAGGCATGACTAACTTATATCACACCAGAGGGGGAAGGAACTAACATTTCTAAATTAGAGGCCAGCATGATTTCCCAGTGTCTGGCATACAGAAGGCACTCTACCAAATCTGATTTAATCCTCAAAACAACTCTACAAGACAGTATAATTAGCTCTACTGAATAGATGAAAACCGACTAAAGAAAATCAAGTAAACTGTCCACAGTTAAAATAAACAAATAAAGAAACTACTACAAAACCCTAGTAAGTACTCAGACCCCCATCAGTCTAAGTCCAAAGCACTGACTAATTCATCTGTACCAGTGCTGTCCCACAGAAAAACAATATAAGTTACAGATGTAATTCGGAATTTTCTAGCAGTCACATTAAAAAAAAAAGTAAACAAAA
The DNA here is from genome assembly GCF_002288905.1 of Enhydra lutris kenyoni. Lineage (NCBI taxonomy): Eukaryota > Metazoa > Chordata > Mammalia > Carnivora > Mustelidae > Enhydra > Enhydra lutris. Next base: position 23,825,685 of record NW_019154105.1, read on the forward strand.
TTTAATTATATATTTTATGTAAGAATTATGTCAAAATATTATTAATTCATTGTGTAATCAACATTAGTCAATATTAATATTAAAAGGATACACTTGGGGCACCTGGGTGGCTCAGTGGGTTAAGCCTCTCCCTTCACCTCAGGTCATGATCTCAGGGTCCTGGGATCGAACCCCGCATCGGGCTCTCTGCTCGGCGGAGAGCCTGCTTCTCCCTCTGCCTCTGCCTGCCTCTCTGCCTACTTGTGATCTCTCTGTCAAATAAATAAACAAATTTTTAAAAAAATTAAAAAAAAAAATAAAAGGATACACTTTTTCATAGTAAGTCTTCAGAATCCAGTGTCATTTTACCCTTACTGAACATTTTGAATTGGACGAGTCACGTTCGATGCTCAATGGCCACCTGTAGCTACTAGCCAGTCCAGGCCTATTCCAAAGAGACTGTTCTTCAGGGCTCAAGACTAACCAAAACTCCCCATGTCACAGTTGGTGGTATGGAGAGGCACATTTCTAGAAGCACCCTATTTCCTCCTTTCCCTGAGTCAGGCGCATCTCATCCAAAATTTTCCCTCTGAAGTGACATCTTCCCTGACCCCAGGCACTCTCCACTGCCCCTTCCCCAGTCACCCACTTCCACAGCATTCTCTTTTCTTTGTCTTTTTAAAGATTTGTTTATTATAGAGAGAGAGCACAAGTGGGTGGGGCAGAGGGAGAGGGAAAATCTAAAGCAGACTCTCTGAGTCTGGGCTGAGAGCAGAGCCTGACTCAGGGCTTGATCTCATGACCCTGAGATCATAACCTGACTTGAAACCAAGAATCAGACCCTTAGCCAGCTGCACTGTCCAGGAGCCCTTGTTTTATTTTTCTTCAGGGCACATATATTGTTTTTCTGTTCACTTATTTGCTCAGTTTATTGCCCGCCTCCTGAAACTAAAATTTAAGCTCCATGACAGCAAAGCCTCTTCTTTTTTTTTTTTTTTTTTAAGATTTTTATTTATTTATTTGACAGACAGAGATCCCAAGTAGGCAGAGAGGCAGGCAGAGAGAGAAGAGGAAGCAGGCTCCCCGCTGAGCAGAGAGCCCGATGCAGGGCTCGACCCCAGGACCCTGGGATCATGACCTGAGCCGAAAGCAGAGGCTTTAACCCACTGAGCCACCCAGGTGCCCAGCAAAGCCTCTTCTTCATCACGGTCTCCAGAGTGTGGAACAGTGTCTGACACATAAAATGTATTCAAAAATATTCATTGCGTTAACGAACTGCAATAGCCAAAGGGCACGAATTCTCCCCACTAAGAAATGCATTTACCACAGATATAATGTCATATAGAAGTTAGTTCCACAGACTAGCCCATGTCTGCATATGATACATGAGGATATGATAACATCAGTAAGAGGTTTAGCAGAGAGCAAATGCTCCTCAGAGGCCCAGTGTATTATAAATATTTTCACTTCCCAGTGCATAGTATAACCCCTAGAACATAGTAGGTCTTCAATATGAATGAATCCACCCATTTTAAGGAGAAACAAAAACCAATTCTAGTTATGCTAGGGGTTAAACAATCATTTGCCAGCAACCCAGGAATTTAACCAAAAATAAAACACAATGTAAACATATGTTGCAAGTGGCTTTCCCTGATTCCTTAATTTGGTTCAGGTTCCCATGCCATACACGTCTGTATCAGAGAAAAACTTCTCCGGTGTCATATAACAAAAATTCAACCCAAACTATCTTAAGCAAAAAAGGAGAAATTCATTGTAAAAATTCTAGGTACCCAGGTTGGATCTCACAAAGAACTCTAACCAGAAACCCAAATGCTGCCAGAACTTTCTGTCTGTCTCTGGTTGCCACACCTCTGAGTTTCAGATTCATTTCCTCCCAGTCTCTTACTGGGGCTTCTTTCCCTCCGCCAAGCCTTAGGGTGACCCTAAGAGCTCTCATGCTTTCCCATTACTGTTTAGACATCCAGAAACTCCTTGGCTTTCCTGCCTCTGTTATATTTTAAAAACTCCTAGAGAAGTTATGGGCCTGGCTTAACAGGTGCTCACCTTTGAACCAATCAACCGTGGCCCCATCATTGGGTCAGCCTTAACAATAAGTAGGTGGATGACTGGGTATTAAGTAGAGATCCTAGAAAAGGGGTGCCAGATAGATGACCCCACAATAGCCCATTACTGCTTTCTGGAACCCTGCATCTCCCTTGTCACTACAGGCATCACATGTGACTACAAGCACCCACTTAAAGTATACCTTCCAGACTAAGCCATAAACTCAAGGAAGTGGCATATGTGTTTCTACTCGATCCCCTCACCAGAGTAGTTTTTGGCACATTGATGCTACTCAATATATTTGTTAAATAAATAAAATTATGTTCATTTTTTTAAAAAGATTTTATTTATTGGGGCGCCTGAGTGGTTCAGTGGGTTAAAGCCTCTGCCTTCCGCTCAGGCCATGATCCCAGGGTCCTGGGATCGAGCCCCACATCGGGCTCTCTGCTCAGTGGGGAGCCTGCTTCCCCTCTTCTCTCTCTCTGCCTGCCTCTCTGCCTACTTGTGATCTCTGTCAAATAAATAAAATCTTTTAAAAAAAAACATTTTATTTATTTACTTGAGAGAGAGAGAGCGAGAGTGCGAGCACAAGCAGGGGGAGGGGCAGAGGGAGAAGCAGACTCCCCACTGACCAGGAAGACCAAAGCGGCTCAATCCCTGGGATCACGACCTGAGCCGAAGGCAGACACTTCACCAATGGAGCCACCCAGGCGCTCCAAATGAAACGACTTCTAAACAACATTTTTAGGTGAAGACATACAGTTAATGTAAAACTTCTCATTAAGAACTTTTTATACAAATAAGGAGTAACTCGAAACTCTATCAGCCCATGAAATAAAAGCTCTTCCTTTACAGGTAGGCACTTGGAGCAATTCCGCTGGGAATCCAGCAGAGCAGACCAGAAAATCCTGCAATACCCTCACCAAAATGACTTTGTCTGAACGAGTCTCATACACACACCAGCTAGGTTCCCTACAGGAAATGATGCCCATACGTGGCAACTTAACAGCAGACGTCCTATCAAGAAAGGTGATAGGACTCAGAAAAAAAAAAAAAAATCTGCAAAGTGAACCCTCCGGTAACAAAAGCAGCAACAGAGCTGAGCGGGAGAGGGAAGCATCATGTTTACTGCGCACAAAAGGCAGGATAAGACGCTCCGTGGCTGGAGCAACACAAGCTCCGCGCGCTTACAGACTGACCCAATTTATCTAGCACAGCACGTCCGCCTTCCAGCGGAGGCAGGAGCTTCCCAAGGCATGTACATTTGTACTCCCAAACCTGTCCCGCGCATTCTAAGAGCTGCGCTCTCCTGGCAATCCTAAACATGAATTCACTTGCTCCTCAAAACGAAAGGAAAATAGACAATGCCATGAAAAAAACAAAAGTAACTTGGCCAAAATCTGTTCTCTGAGGCGTATGCATATTTGTAAACTCAACTGGAAAGCTAAGTAAGCAGCCGTATTTGTACCCATTTGTGTAGTCCTTACTGAGCACTTCCACACTTAGGATTGTTCGATTATTATCCTGCCCACGTTAAAGAGGAGGCCGAGCTCCGAGGAGGTAACCTGGCATCGCTAAGTTTGGCTAGAAATGGCTGGAACAATATTGTATAAACTAGGTCTTTGATACTAAATCTGTTGCTCTTTCCATTGTCCCAAAAATCACAAAATAATGTCAGTAAAAGTATTTCTTAAATTTACAATCAGTGCAAGGTACTGTTTCATTCCGAAGGAGTAACTCATCTGTGTAAATAGTGACAGAACCCCCACGCTCCTGCTATGCTAGCTACGGGATGTGGAGCAAGACATTTACTTAGCTTCTTTTGCTCTTTACTTTCCTCCCCCATAGAACAGGTACAATAATGTCAACTGCACAGGGTTGTTGTAAGGGTTAAATCAGAGGAAGGCTTTGGGACTCAAAGAGGGATAAACAGGATTTCTTTGTCTTGGAGGAGCGCCAGTCCACGGAGACCTAGAGATCAACAAGTAACTTCAATACACGTGGGCACGAATCTCAGCCGAGTGCCGAAGCACACACAGAACGAGCCAGGATGGGGGCGCCTGGGTGGCTCAGTCAGCAAAGCAGCTGCCTTCAGCTCAGGTCATGATCCCAGGGTCCTGGGATTGAGTCCCACATCAGGCTCCCTGCTCAGTGGAGAGCCTGCTTCTCCCTCTCCCTCTGCCTGCCCCCTCTGCCTACTTGTGCTCTCTCTCTCTCAAATAAATAAATAAATTTTTAAAAGAAAAAAAAAATGAGCCAGGACAAAAGGAGCAGCCCAAGAAAAAATACGGAAACATGAAAGTGCATGCACTGCTCCAGGGGTCCAGGAATGTGGCATCCCTAGAAGAGAAAGTAGACAAAGACTCAGGAAACGGGTCTGGAGAGGCAGAAGAGCCAGGTCATAAAGTCCTGTAGGCATGCTAAGGAGTCCGGGTTTCATTCTGTTAGCCTCTGAAGAATGTGAAGGAGTGTGACATGGCAACACATTTGAATATCAGATATGGCAACCCAGGGAAGGACGGATTTAAGAAAAATAAAACTGGAAAAAAAAACTGAAAGAGGTGATGAGAGCCTGCATTAGTAACCGGGTAGCAGAGAGGAGGGATGCAGAGGAGAAGCAGTTAAGAGATAAAATCAGCAGAATTCGCCAAATGATTAGGTGGGGAAGGAAGCAAACAAAAGAGATACAAGTAGGGGTGCCTGGGTGACTCAGTCATTTAGGTGGCCAACTCTTGATTTTGGCTCAAGTCATGATCTCAGGGTCCTGGGATCAAGCCCACATAAGGCTCCACACCCAGCAGGGAGTCTGCTGGGGATTTTCTCCCTCCCCCTTTGCCCCTCCCCCGTGCATATACACATGCTCTCACGTTCTAACAAATAAATAAATCTTTAATAAATAAATAAATACATAAATTTTTTAGAAAGCTCTTTTAAAAAAAGAAACATGTAGGTCAAGGAAGATGTTCACACTTCTGGCTTAGTGACTTGCGCAACTAAGATGGGGAACAAAAGAGGAGCTTCAGGTTTTAAGAGAAGGGACTAGGGTAAGTTTGATGTGAACTGAATTCTGTGATGTCTGTCAAGCATCTGGATATAGGAGGGTGAAGTTAGGGGGAATGGCACGTCTGTCTGACAGCTGCAAGCATGGAGGTGACAGTTAACACCTCAAATATAAATGAAATCATCTCAAGGGAGCACGTAGGAGAAGAGGGCTTTAGAAAGAAGCCAGGGCAACATGTAAAGCGCAACATTACGGGGGGACTGAGGGGTGGCGGGTGAAACAGGGGTGCTGCTCTAAGAGAAGGAGCAGCAAAAAGCACGAAAATGAGCCAAGAAACCTGGTAATAAAGCATTTCAACGTGTGCCAGTGGCCAACAGTGTCCCTGCAACAAAGATGTTCAATTAGGAAAGGGCTGAAAAAGTGTCCATTCCATGTATCAGTGCCAAAATCACCAGTGAGCCTTCCAAAGGAAAAAAGAGACAGAGCATTTTTGTGGAGTGGAAGGAGCCATTACCAAATTACTGCATTGGAGAAGGAAACAGAAGGGGAAAATGTAGAGCTTGGTGTAGGCTGTCTCGTCTGGTGTGCCTGCCTGAGGACAGAAGGAAATGTTCAAAGTGGTTCTGGAATCAAAGTGCCAAAGTCAGTAACTGGACCACAGGCAAGTCACTGAGTGCACCTGCCAAAGGCACCAGCGGAGGGTCTCACCGCGCCACACTGGGAAAGGGAGGTAGGACAGCTCCTGACTGCGGGGGGCGGGGTGGGGGGAATCACGTGGGAGAGGCAGAGAAGAGGAGAGGCAGAGGTGGAGGCACAGGACATGGGGGTGTTGGCAGGGGAGAAGGTGGAGGGCAAGCGGAGAGTCTGGGGTATGGAGTCCATAGCGCCCTCTTTGGGGTCTTGTATTTCAGGAAACCAAAATGTTATCACATTCCAAAATGGGCTAAGGGGACTCTAAACAGGGCTTTGGACGGTTGGTTAAATGTGAGTAACAACATTCAACATTATCAGAAAGGAAGAACTGGAGTATTTCTTAACATTCACTCTCTGCCTCCCCTGGCCATTCCCAGGTCACTCCCAGAATTCACAGTTGCTGGGGCCTACCTGTTTCATACTCATTTCTTTGCTCAGGCCTCCAGGAGCAATACAATGGCTGCTTCCCTTTCTGTAAGCAGAAAGGTCACACCTCCATCTGCAAAAAAAGCCATTCCTCTAACCTGTTTCCTTCTCCCAACAATCTGTATCCAATAAGAACTTTGGTGAAGGGGTGCCTGGAGGGCTCAGTCAGTTAAGCATCTGCCTTCAGCTCAGGTCATGATCCCAGGGTCCTGGGATGGAGTCCTGCATGGGGCTCTCTGCTCAGCGCTAACCTTGCTTCTGCCTCTGCCTGCCACTCCTCCTACTTGTCCTCTCTCTCTCTCTCTCTGTCTCTCTGAAAAATATATAAAATCTTTAATAAGAAAGAAATTTGGGGAATCCTACAGAATGGTAAGTAATAATATGCTTGGAATCCTGAAGAAGAATAGGAGATAAGAATGGAATCAAATTTAAAACCAAGGAAATAATCAGAGAAATTACATCATGAAAATGCATATTTAAAACAAAACCAGCAAACAAAAACCCTCGCCCCAGAATCTACTCTTTAGCCAGCTGCTGCTCACAGTCCTACATCTAAAAACAGCCAGCTCAAATTCTTCCTTTTTACTTTTCTCCCACTCCCCTTCTATTACATAGATCAGGCGTCAAGCAAATTGAGGCAAGGGAACCAAATCCAGCCCACAACCTGCTTTCGTATGGCTTAGGAGCTAAGAATGGCTTTTATGTTTTTGTAAGGGTTATAACAAACAAGTAAAACCAAAGTAGAGTATCAACAGAGACCACAGGTGGCCTGGGAAGCCTAAAACATTTACTTTCTGGTCTATTATAGAGAAGGGCTGTCAACCCCTGTTATACATGAAGACTCTGGTGCCAGCAAGGCAGAGACTTTCCTGAGGGCACACAGCTGATTAGCAGGAGAGCTTACACAACAATCGTTTCCTTGGCTCTGGGTCCAGGGAGCTCCCCAACCATCACGCTTGGAGCTGATGTGACCATTAGCCAAACACAGACTGGCAGTAATTCCCACTTGAAGGTAAAAAAGGGAGTTGTTAAGGTATTCATGAGAGAGCCACATAAATAAACTTTAAAATAACAATACTACTACTATTTTAAGAACTCCTGGTTGAGTAATATCAAACGGAAGGCAAATATTTAGTGATGGGCAACACATCTTTCAGATTCTCCCTCTCTACTCTCACCTTTTCCTCTTTTTTTTTTTTTTTTAAGATTTTACTTATTTATTTATGAGAGAGAGAGAGAGAGAGCGAGAAAGCACAAGCAGGGGGAAGTGCAGAGGCAGAGGAAGAGGAAGAAGCAGGCTCTCTGCTAAGCAGGGAGCCCAAGGCGGGGCTCAATCCCAGGGCCGAGATCATGACCTGAGCAAAAGGCAGACACCTAACCGACTGAGCCACCCAGGCATCCCTCGTCTTCTCTTAAGGTGCCTCCTAAAATCTATTCTACGCTCTGTCACCTGGGTAAGAGTGTTTGCAGACAAGGTATGTCAGGAAGCATGCCTTGATTTTGGCCAAGAAAGCGCCAGCACTCCACTCTACCCACCCACATTCTCGCATAAACCCAAACTGCACAGCTATGTGGCAACCCGTTGGCACCAGCTGCTGTGTGTGTTAAACAGTAATTAAGTCAAAATGTCTATCTTTCAATACTTAAAATAGTTGCCTCATATGTAATCCATTCACCTAACCTTTCAAGTTATATATAATAATCAAAACTCACCTTGAAGCTGCCAAGGCAAACTCCAACAGTAATACTTCCTGCATAAAACTTTCCAGACTAACAAACTAGACTCTGGTCTGTTTTAGCTTCCTGTCCTGAATGACCATTCACACAGAACTCCTCTGTGGCAGACATTTAATTTCATTCACGAGCAACAGGTAGTGACAATTTCTCGGTCTTTATAAATCATAACACGTCCCCAGTCATCTCATCAGACATTTCTCAGTGCCCATGGCTTCATTCTGTCCTGAAGCCAGCAGAGCTGACCCTGACGCTAATAATATTAACATCGTCACAAATATCCTAAAAGGCAAGAAGCCAGGAAAAGAGGATAAATGAAAGTTTCACAGTATTATTTTAGAACGTTAAAATAGATTTTAGAAATCTAGTCCAGTTTTTCACAAAAACACTAGGACATATTCATGAATAACAGAACCATGTGTAATGTTTTAATTAAGGTTCTCTACATGTCCTTTTGAGGAAATATAAGAAATTTTAAAAAGATGAGAAAAAAGAGAACGAGGGAGGGACAGAGAAAAGGAGGAAAGAGGAGCGATAAAAAGAAAAATCCTGGGGTACCTGGTTGGCTCAGTCTGTGGAGCAGGAGACTGATGATCTCGGGGCTGTAAGTTGGAGACCCACACTGGGTGTAGAGATTACTTTAAAAAAGTAATAAAATCTTTAAAAAAATTTTTAAAAAGGAAATAAAGAAAAATCCCCCACCATACATAGTTCCTGACTGTTCAGCCCAATTTAGTTCCATAGAGTAAAATCTCCTGGTTATTTTCATTATTTGTGATAAGACTTTTGCTGGCCTTTTGGAGGGAAGGAAAGGGGAGGGCCTGGTGATATACCCCCATCTTACAGTACACGTAAAATTCTATCTTCTTGGCCTTCTAAAAATACACTTATCTAAAATCTTGTTCCTCATATCTCCCGCTGAACTGATTCATTTGTAGGTTCGTGTGGAATTCTAGCAAACACATTTTTAACCAATAACCAATTTTAAAGAAAATAAACATTGGGTCTAGGATGAATACATATCATATTTACAATAATCAAAAAAAATCTCAAAGTGTTTTTCTATTCTAAATGGAGACTATTTATTATACCAAGAAATTTAGGTGGGCTTAGGGTATGGTATGGTGTAGAATATATGCTCATATTCACTGAGTACTTATCTATGTGTTTCTTCTCATAGCTCAACTTTACCCATTAACTGAAAGTTAATTTGTCACTTTTTCCATTAAGGAGAAAGAATCCCTTTGGGTGTCTCTTTTCTTTACAAAAGTGAATAACTGTGCTTTGCTACTGATCATTATTCAACCTGTCACTTGGCTAAAACCAACTTGTAAAAACCATTCTCATCCTGGACAAATTTCAGGGTACAAGATCCTCTCTAAATAACAAACAAACAAAAAAAAAGGAACAAAGGCCATTTTTCTACTTTTGAAAATGTTTTAGTCTCATTTGCTTTTAGTCAGTATCTTGGTATCACTTCTGTAGTAAATTACAATAAAGGAAAAATGTTCCAACCTCCTTTCCAACTGCCTCCTTTATTTCTCTTCAGCTCTAAGTGTGGAACACAGGAGAATGCAGAATCTCTGTAGATATGCATGTCCTTTGTGTCTCTAACTCTGAGTGTCTGTCTTGTTTTGTCTGTAATTTTTCTTTCTGTACATCTCCGTCTCTGTGTCTTTCTCTGACCTGCTTATTCCTCTTGCTTCTATTTTCCACTCTCTCTTTATTTTCCCACACTTCCTGGTCTACTTCTCCAGACAACTCACGATGTAGGAAAAAAACTACATATTTATAACAGTTTTTAATTTATCAAGGAGAATGTGATGTCCTCTGTTCTTGGAAGCACGGAGTAAAAACTTTGTTTTCACCCAATCTAAAATGCCTACTCCATAAGCCATGTCTATTGCTACCTCCATAACTGAAATTCCTAGCTCCTTCCCTCTAAACCCAGGCCTTTCTTCAAAGTTCACCACCATTTACCCAGTTGCTTAGCCAGAAACCTAGAAGTCATCCCTAATTTCTATTTCCCCTATGTCCCATTTCAAAGCCATCAGCAGGTCCTGTAGACTCTATACCAAAACATGCCCAAGTTTATCCACTTCACTTCATCCCCCTTACCATCCTCCTCGTAAAAGACAGTGAAGTTTCTTGCTCAGACTTCTACAGTCACCCCTCATTAGTAGCCCTGTTTCTCCTCTTGCCTTCCTTAAATCCATTCTTTACAGAGCATCCAGAATGAAATTTTAAAAAATTAACCAGCTCATGGCCCTCCTTTACTCAAAGCGTTCCCATGGCTTACCATTGCAGTAAGCATTTAATCCAAACTCATTTAAAAAAAAAAAAAAAAAAGTCCTACACTGATCTGGTTCCTACCAACCTTCCTGATCGCATCTTTTTGTCCCTCCAACAGATCAAACTCTTTCTGGCCAAGGGTCTGGGCAGCGGCTGCCCCACTGCCTGTAATGTCCAGATCACAGGATGGCTGGTTCCTTCTTGTCATTCAGGTCTCAGCTTAAATGTCACCCCTTTAAAGCAGCCTATATTGGCCAACAATCTAAAGTATCCTCTCAAGGAACTCTATCATAACACCCTGTCGTAAAGTTCTGCAGGGCCTTTTTCATTTGTTTTTTTTAAAGATTTTATTTATTTATTTGAGAGAGAGAGAGACAGAGATAGTAAGAGCACTAGCAGGGAGGAGAGGGAGAAGCAGACTCCCCACTGAGCAGGGAGACTGAAGGGGGCTGGATCACAGGACCCCAGGATCATGACCCCAGTGGAAGGCAGACGCTTAACCAACTAGCCACTCAAGCACCCCCTGCATGGCCATTTTCAGACATTTCTTGTTAAATTCATTTTTTTCTCTTTGTATCTTGTTCTCCCACCAGAATGTAAATGCTTCCAGAGCAGAGAACTGCTGAATCCTGTCCACTGCTCTAGTCTCAACATACAGAAAGGTTCCAAGAAATAACGTAGTAAGCTCTCAATAAACATGTGATGAATGGAAAGATGAACAAAAAAAAAAAAAAAAAAAAATCCCACAGTCCTCCCAAAGCTCTCCCTTACCATCTAGCCAACAATATTTTTCCTTTATGACTTCATAGAATTAATTTGACTCTTACTGTCTTGTTAAATCTGTTATACTGATGCTTTAAATTAACATATTAACTTTTCATGAGGTCAATATTATACCACAAACATTAAATATGTACCTACTAGAGCTGAATGAATAAAAGCAGGGAAAAAAACGCATTTATCAGAAAACCAGTTAGGCCTTTTACCTGAGCATTCTATTTCAATGAGATCTTTGTATTTCTAGCTGTCACGATGAACAGGTACCTGAATCATTAAAAATAAAACTATATGTGATACGCTCTCCATAGTTCATCCAGGTGAGTCTTAGGCAAAGTAGTGCTAAGCACAAAATGTTGCTGTTATTAAAGAAGTTAAACAGAAGATATCGTGCAGGGGTTTAATTTGATCTAAGGAAATTAGATAACTGGGATAAGAGAGAAAACACTGTAAAGATCTAATGTAGCTTGAGAAATGATGTATTTTAGAATTTCTTTTCTTTTATTAAGAAAAGAGCATCTCTAAATACATCATTATCTTTAATTAAAAAGGTGTGGTGTGCTGGGTGCTGGTCACTAAAGGATGGGTGCTTTATTTCTTATTTTTTAGAGAGAGGGAGAGGTGCAGATGAAGAGGAAGAGAGAGAATCTTAAACAGGCTCCATGCCCAGTGCAGAGCCTAATGCAAGGCTTGATCTCACGACCCTGAGATTATCACCTGAGCCAAAACAAGAGTCAGATGCCTTACCAACTGAGGCACCTAGGTGCCCCATGGATGGGTGCTTTTAAAAGTAATAAATGTTGGGGTGTCGGGATGGCTCAGTTCGTTGGGCATCCAACTGTTAATCTCAACTCAGGTCTTGATCTCAGGGTCGTGAGTTCAAGCCCATGTCGGGCTCCTCTCTGGGCATAGGGCCTACTTAAAAATAAAAAAAGTAATAAATATTTTAAGTCTTATCACTTTGACTTTGCTACTGAAACTATTTGCTGATAGGAGAAGATCTTGTATTTTGTTAACTATAGCATTCAGAAAACGGACCTTGTTAATGAGTTGGCAAACTACCACCATTTACCACAGCATGTACCATACTCAAGTTCAAAGGAGGCTCTCTGAGAGTGGAAGCTACTCTTCCGTTTATAATCAGAGAGTATCTGACAGACAAGAATCTCTAGTCACCCACACAGTAACATGTGTGCACTGTAACAGCACTGTAGAAAAATTAAAAATTATGTGGGACTTCTCAGGCAGAGGTGACATCTGATCCTTGGACTTACGCCACAGCAGGCTCTTCAGACAAAAGAAAACCTGCTGCAGTTTAATATTGGACCCAATGTACTTGGTTGCCTACAAATAATTTAAGATGATTTAGAATTTTTAAGCCATCTCTGAAAAAAATTGTATTTTATGGGCCAGACGAATGATCATATGTCCAGGAAACGTTACCATTTTGAGGTAATTCCTTCCTGTTTTTACTGCCATTTCTTTTAATGTAGTTCTGAAAGGTATTTTAATATATTAAATACTTACCTAACAACACCAGTTATAAGCCATTAGAAAACAGTGTTTCAAGGTTGCAATTGTCCTTATCCTGCCTCTCCTGTCCTACCTATGACACTCTCCTAGCACTATTGTTCTGATCATTCAAATTATTAAACTATTCAAGTGGTAAACCTACACCTGCCTTCAGTTGCTGGGAAAAAGAAAACTCACCTATTGCATAGTTGAAGTTGAAGTTTTTACATTTTTAAAAAAGAGAAGATTAAAAGAAAAATTAAAAGGACTTTAGAGGGACACCTGGCTGGCTCAGTCCCTACAGCATGTGACTCTTGAGTTTGAGCCCCATGTTGGGTGCAGAGCTTACTTAAAAAAAAAATGCAAAAACAAAAAAGAAAAAGAAAAAGAAGAAGACATTAGAAATTAGTTTGGTTTTGACCCAGATGAAATAAACAATTATTAGGCAAAAGGAACAGAGAAAAATAATCTCTGAAGGGAAAAAAAAGTGTGATGATTCAAAAATGAATTAAAAATATTTTTTAAAAATCCTCCTTCCACAAATAAAACAAAAAAAACAGGTGTGTGTATGTATGTATATATATATATATATATATGCGCGCACACATATATATACCCTTCAAGTCTGCTGTAATCGTCAATAAACTGAAGAGCGGTCTCCCCATCCTCACTCTAAAGTTGCTTTGGGAAAACGTCCAGAGCCTGGTGTTAGATCCGGCACGGTGCCTGTGAACGGCTTCCCCTGCCCTGGCAAGACTCGCTGGACTGCACATAAAAGAACCTTCTACCTCCAGCCAAGTGTCTGCGGAGTCGTTTCCTGTACAGCCCGACTTCACCTGCTCAGTGTTTCTCACTCCACTCTCTGGACCTGCCGTGCCTCTGAAAGTTCCCTCTGTGGATTGTTCTCTTGTAACTAAAATTACCTGCTCTTTCCCAGATCCCTCCCAGCCAGACCTCTCTGTCTCACCTTCTAGGTTGAACGCACTCTAGTAATTACATCCAGGGTAAACACTCTGCTCAACAAGGTTACAGACACCTTTTCCTCACAAACTTCTATAAATGGTAACCCTGCCCCCTCCCCCCACCAGGCCTATCCTGGCCTTCCAGATGAGACCCAGTCAATGGAAACTCAAGGGAAAAGGAAACTTGGGGTCTGTTTATCAAAAAAGGAAACAAACGGTATCCTGTTCTGCACCCTCTCCTAAAAACCTAATAACAATGTAGTCAGTTGGGTATTACTAGTTTTTAATCTGGATATTAAAAATTAAGTACAAATATAAGTAATAGGAAATAAACTAATTCACTCTAATACTCTGCTACAATAGTCATAGGCTTCTATTTCATTTTATTTTGTTATAAAAACAACAGAGCAAAAACATTAATTCTAAAAAAGAAAGAGAAACCTCATAGTTCCACAACCATAAAACACCAACTGCTGATTTGGAGATACTCGTTCTTCAACTCTTTACCATACACAAATTCATTTTTAGACCAGATCTTCCCATAGCTTCATGGCTTTGTATATTTCTTTCCCTCTTTTCATCTGACAAATTCCTACTCTCCTTTCAAAACCCAGCTCATACATGATAACTTCCCAAAATATCCCCAGGGAGAGTAGCATTCTGTCCCGATCTCTGCTACAGCACTACCCCACCGGGGTAAATCTCATTTGTTGTCGTAACTGGCCTTCAATAAATTGTATGCTCCATGTGAGTGGAGGCCTTTCCTATTCACTCTTGTATCCCAGGACTAACACCATCGAAGTCTAAGTGAAAAAAAAAGAAATGAAACAATTAAGATCCAGGTATACAATACAATAATATGGGTTCTGTGTCCAATACCCATCTCTAGCAAGTCCTAGAAGGAGGAAGGAATCTGTTTGCATCATAATCTCTAGTAAGAGGTTACTGAAAAACTATAAAACGACTTCCAAAAGGCTTTCTCACTGCGGTATGAAACAAGTCACGGGGTACTTAACTCCTATTACACACACACACACACACACACACACACAAACACACACCCCCACTGTGAGAGTGTGAAAGAGGCCTCTAGCATAGTGCAGAGGGCAGAACCCACCGGCATTCTTCTGTATTCAGAGAGAAAACCACACCCGTTGTGACAAATAACTCAGATGAATTATTAGGGCAGCAGCATGATACAATTGAGAAAAAACTGAATTTAGATGCCAAACAAAGTTCAAATTATTAGCGCTATGATCTGATTCATCAATCAACAAAATATCATGGCATTCTGCTGGATGCTGGAAATACAGTGATGAAAGACAGGGTCCCCACTCACAGGACTGCCAGTCTGGCTGAGGAAAGAGATAATAATCAGGCAATCACAGCACAGTATGGTTGGCACCATGGGAGGAAATACTTAGTGCTAAGAACACACATTGGAAGGTCAAGGAAAGACTCCTGGAGGAAGCTAGGTCCTGAAAGATTTTAAGAGAGAAAAGGGGTGGGGGAAATATCTTTCTAGGCAGAAGGAATGGCAGGATAAAGGCCCAGAGGCATCTATATTATAGGAATCTTAATACCTAATCACTGTATAGAGCAATTTTGAAGTTCAAATTGGATATTGATGTGGAAGGATAAATGACTTTGTGAATGGTACTTATTAGTAAGAATATAAAACTGAACGGTGAGTAAGAAAGCCTTAGCTCACGTGGAGCATACAACTTACTGAAGACTAGTAGTGCCTTTGCACAGTCTTCCCTTTTGTTTTGGTTCTCATTTCTTCTTCTAATAAAGACACTAGTCTCTTGAATTAGGAACCCTTCTAAAAACCTCATTTTTGTTTTAATTATCTCTATAAGGCTCTATCTCCAAAGGCAGTAATGTTCTGAGGTTTTAGAGGTTAGGACTTCCACATATGAATTTGAGGAGGAAGCAATCCCCCACGAGCCAATGAGCCTTTTTAGACATTTTCTCCTAATGATACTTCCCTCACAGAATTTAAATACCTGTATATATACTGTGGCCCTTTAGAGGGCCACAAACCATTGTTATATCTAAGATTTTAGTCCCCAGCCCCAAAGAAAACAATTTTTTTGTCCCCCTGGAGGCAACATCACCCATGTTTTATTTTTTTGTTAACACTTTTCTGAATTTCATACATTTTTTTATAAGGATTAGGTTATACTCGTTTAATCAGGAAAATAAGCAAAGTATTTTTTTTAGATTTTATTTAAATTCAAGTTAGTTAACCTATAGTATTATTAGTTTCGGGGTTAGAATTTAGTGATTCATCAGTTGCATATAACACCCAGGGCTCATTACATCAAGCTTCCTCCTTAATGCCTTTCACCCAATTACCCATCTCCCCACCCTCATCCCTCCAAAAACCCTAGTTTGTTCCCTATAGTTAGGAGTCTCTTATGATTTACTTCTTTCTCTGGTTTATCTTATTTTTCTTTCCCTTCCCCTATGTTTATCTGTTTTGTTTCTTAAATTCCACACATGAATGAAATCATATGGCATTTGACTTTCTCTGACTGACTTATTTCACTTAGCATGAAACTCTCTAGCTCCATCCACATCCACATCCTTGCAAATGCCAAGATTTCATTCTTTCTGATGCTAAGTAATATTCCACTGTATATAGAAACCACATCTTCTTTATCCATTCATCTGTCTGTGGACATCGGGCTCTTTCCATAGTTTGGTCACTGTGGAGATTGTCACTATAAACACGGGGGTGCAGGTGACCCCTCAAATCACTATGCTTGTATCCTTTTGATAAGTACTTAGTAGTGCAATTGCTGCGGCATAGGGTAGTCCTATTTTTAACTTTTTGAGGAAACTCCATACTGTTTTATTATTATTATTATTATTATTAATCATCTATTTGTTCTTCCTTCTCCCATTGGCCAGTGATCTTCTTGAAGATCTTGGTAATCTGATGCTGGCACAATAAATGCTGACAGAATGGAACTAAACTCTAGAAAAATGTTAAAGTATGGAAAACTGCTTAATAGTTGTTCCTAAGGGCTGCACTGAAAGGTCACAATGTGCACTCTCCTGTCCCCACCATACACCTCTCAAAAGAGCCTCATCTCGGTGAAATCAAGATAAATGAACAATGTCATTGGCTGGGAAAGAAGTCACCAAAAGGCAGACCAAGAGAAGTGTGTGGGAGAAGGGTGAGCAATCCCAACAAACTGGCTAATTGAGTGTAGACAAGTCTTAGGGTTTATCTCTTCAAAAGTACTAGATAGTTGGGGCACCTGGCTGGCTCAGTAGGTAGGCTCTTCGTCTCGGGGTTGTGAGCTCAAGCACCATGTTGGGTGCAGAGATTATTAAAATAAAATCTTTAAAAAAAAAAAAAAAGAGTACTAGATGGTTAAAACATCACTTCCACTGCCCAGCCACCAGCGGCGGAACCCTCAAAAGTATTTACTATGGCCTAAAGTTTGACTGCTTGCCAAAGAGTTACTTTAACTGCTAAAATCAAAACTGTAAGACGGAGAGTTGGCTCATGTGGTATACATTTTGATTTGGGGTTATAACAGTCACATCACAGCCACATGAAGATTCAGAAATTCAGCAAGGTGGCCTTGGGGGGAAAAAGGGGTCAGAAAGAAATAAAGGAGAAGAAGGAAGAGAAAGAAGGAAGGGGAAGAGAGGGAAGTAGAGAGAGGCAGAAGGCAAAGAGCAAGTAGAAGAGATGGGAGAAAAAAACAAATGAAATGAGTCATGTCATCAGATCAGCTAGCCATCCAGTCCATGAGTGTGTATGTACAGTGAGGGCTTGCAAAAGGAGATGGGCATCTGCCTTGGACCCAATTTCAATGTGTACTGAAACTCTAGTGCTTAAAAGTAAGCATTTTTCTTTTTTTTTTTTTTAAGATGTATTTATTTATTTGAGAGAGAGAGAGCCTGAGTGAGTGGTGGGGAGTGGCAAAGGTAGGGAGGGAGAAAGAATCTCCAGCAGGCTCCCTGCTGAGCTAGGAGCCCAAGGGCTTGATCACGCAACCCTGACACAATGATCTGAGCTGAAATCATGAGTCAGACGCTTAAATGATTGAGCCCTGCAGGTGTCCCCGAAGGTAAGTGTTTTTCAAATAGCAGAGCCCCTAAATGGAAGCCAATTCCTTCAGCTGGGGCTCAACAAAGGAAACAGGTAAAAAACTGCCTGCTTTGAACCAATGAAAAACGGCGCTTGATCTCCAACATTGCACCTTCCTAAGTATTTGCGGGTAATAGCACCTGTGTTTGTTTAGCGCCTTTCCCACAAACTTTACTACCTAATCCAATAAGAGACAACACCACCGTATGCAATATAAATGCCCACTTTTGTAATGTGAGTATTAAAAAGAGAGAAGTAAAGCCACATTAATCAAGATAGGGTGGTACTGACATAAGAATAAATATGCAGAACGGCAGGGGTTGACAGTCCCGAAATAAACCCTCCCATTTACGGTCAATTGATTTTCAACCAGGGTGTCAAGACAATTCACTGAGGGAAAGAATAGTCTTTTCAACAAATGGTGCCAGACAGCTGCACATCCACCTGCAAAAGAATGAAGTCGAAGTCCTTCATTATATCACATGCAAAAGTTAATGGGAGTGGATCGAAGACCTAAAGGTAAAAGCTAAAATTATATAGTTCTTAGAAGAAAACCTAGGAACAAATCTTTCTGACCACAGTCAGGCAATGCTTTCATAACTGTGACATCAAAAACACAAATGACAAAATGAAAAGTAGATAAATTGAAATATACAACAATTTAAAACTTTTGTGCTTTAAAGGACAAGATCAGGAAAATAAGAAGACAACCTACAGCATGGAAGAAAATATTTACAAATCATGCCAAAGGACTTATGTCTAGAATAAAGAACTCTTAAAAAATAATTTTTGAAAAACTAAACATAAAATTGCTAAACAATCTCAAGAGACATTTCTCCAAAGAAGATATGCAAGTTATCAAGAGATGCTCAGCATCATTAACCATCAGGGAAACACAAATGAAAAGCACTGAGACACCACTTCATAGCCACTAAGATAGTCATAATTAAAAAGACCAATACTAATTAGCATTAATAAGGATGTAGGGAAATCAGAACCTTCATACACCACCAGGAAGAAAGTAAAATGGTACAGCTGTTGGGTCCCCCAAAATTGGGTACCCCAATAATGGGTCCGTGATTAAAGGAGCGAGACTGATACAAAGCGAAGGTCAAGCAAAGCTTTATTTCTGCGCCAAGCATCAGGAATCAGACCAACAGCCAAAAAGACCGGTTGGGGCGGACCCTACAGAGAGGACGACCCCTCCCTGCTTTCCAGACTAACTTTTATAGAGCAAAGGCCATGTGGCTGGGCATGGCCACACACAGGTGGCCAATCAGATTGTAACACACACAGGAAACTCCACAGTGATGCTAGGTGACCAACTGAATTACAATTTACCCTAGTAGACATTTGAACCAGCCTATCACCTAGTTCAGAATTGGCGCCCAAAAGGTGCCCAAAGGGCGGGGCCCATACTCCTTGGTAGCTAGGAGACAGTATGTGCCCCCACTGATTGAATACCTCCACCTAGCCTGACCCACCCTTGTATTTGGACTTTATTACCTGGGACTGGTTTCCCAGACTTGCTTTTAAGTAAGTTCCCTGGGGCGGGGCGGGGCGGGGGGGGGGGGGGGGGGGGGGGGGGGAGTGTCAATTTAAGTTTTACAACAAAAGGGCAGTTCAACCAGGGTGGGGCCGCTGTGGCTGAATAGGCCCTTACACAGCCACTATGGAAGGAAGTCAGGTAGTTCTTCAAGACATTAAACACAGTTAATCATATGGTCCAGGAACTGACTCTCAGGAATAGCCCCAAGAGACAGAAAATATGCGCCACACAAACACCTGTACGCAACTGTTCACTGCATCATTATCTGTAATATCTAGAAAGTGGAAACAACCCAAATACCCGTCAACTGGTAAACGGATAAATACAATGTGGTAACCCCCCCATGATGGAATAGTATTCAGCAATAAAACAGAATGGAGCACGGATTGTTGCTACAATATGGATAAACCTCGAAAATATTAGGCTAAGTAAAAGAAACCAGTAGTCACAAAAGACCACACACTGTATGATTCCACTTGTATAAAATGTCCAGAATAGGCAAATCCACAGAGACAGACAGTAAACTGGTGGCTGCCAGGGGCTGCAGGGACAGAGAAATGAGGAGTGACTGCCAACGGTTTCTTTTTGGTGATGAGGATATTCTGGAATTAGTGGTAATAGCTGCACAGGTCTGCACACACACTGAAAACCACTGAATTATGCTCTTTAAAAGGGTGTTAGGGGCACCTGGGTGGCTCAGTCAGTTAAGTGTCTGACTCTTGGTTTTGATTCAGGTCATGATCTCAGGGTCATGAGACTGAACCCCTTGTTGGGCCCCAAGCTGGACGTGGAACCTGCTTAAGATTCTCCCTCCCTCTGCCCTTCTACCATCCTCATGCACTCTCTCTCTCCCCTCTCCCCCAAAATTAAAAACAAATAACATGGTGAATGTTATGGTATGTGAATTAAATCTTCAAAAGCTGGTGTTTTGGTTTTTTTTTAAGGGATAAAAGTAGAAATTACATGATGGAACATAAGCTAATTTTCTTTTCTGCTCTTGCCCATTCCCAGACATGAAGCAACACTGACATTAAAGCAAAAAGACTTCATTTCCATAAACTATCTTTCATTACTGTCAACAGCTTCAAACGAATTACCTTCAGGTTAAAAACTATGAGGGAATACAACTGTGCTGTGCTATCAAATATAATGTATCCACTCATTTATTCAGTTCAGATGAACACCTTTAAGGTACACAAGACAGAAAGCCTTAAATAAAAATAATTTATGAGAGTGAAAGTACAAACAGAAGCATAATTTAGGGCGCCTGGGTGGCTCAGTGGGTTAAAGCACCTGCCTTCAGAGCTCAGGTTATGATCTCAGGATCCTGGAATCGAGCCCCACATCGGGCTCTCTGCTCAGCGGGGAGCCTGCTTCCCCCCACCCTCTGCCTGCCTCTTGGTCTACTTGTGATCTCTGACTGTCAAATAAATAAATAAAATCTTTAAAAAAAAAAAGGAAGCATAATTTATATTTCTTATACTACGTTCCTACGTTAGAGTTCATACTTTCTTTTTTTTTTTAAAGATTTTATTCATTTATTTGAGAGAGAGAGAGAACAAAAAGGGGAAGGAGCAGAGGCAGGGGGAGAAGTAGACTCCCTGCTGAGCAAGGACCCCCCCCCCCCCAATATGGGACTTGATCCCAGGACTCCACGATCATGACCCAGGCCGAAGGCACCCAGGAGCCCCCAGAGTACATACTTAATCTGGATCCAATATATCTTAATTCTGAAACTTTTTTTAAGATTTTATTTATTTATTTGACAGAAAGAGACACAGCAAGAGAGGGAACACAAGCAGGGGGAGTGGAAGAGGGAGAAGCAGGCTTCCCGCTGAGCAGGCAGCCTGATGTGGGGCTCGATCTCAGTTCCCTGGGATCATGACCTGAGCCGAAGGCAGACGCTTGAAGACTGAGCCACCCAGGCACCTCCTAATTCTAAAACTTTTTTAAGAATTAAAGAAATATATAAATGCAACCTGTACTAAGAGTAATTGTTACAGTCTCAACATATTAAGGTAGAGGAGAAAACAACTTAGATCTATTGACAAGGTAAATACAATTTTAGACAGAGAAGCAAAGGTAAATACAAGAAGAGTGATCTGTCATTATTGTTACCAAGAAACTCTGGTATTAGTCTGCTCATGAAGCAAGAAAGGGTCCACCTGAAAAGACACTGGTTACTGTGGGCACACAGCACGGTTATCAGTATCTTTCTGCAAGGAATCAAGTTTTTCTTTTTCTGGGTTACCCTAAGTTTATCCTAGTGCAAAAATTTTAGGAGAATATGGGTCTTACCAAAAGAAGTAACCTATTTGATTCTTAGAAGCTATCTGTTCAAACAGGATTATTACACTAGCAATTTGAATTCAGATAATATTATGAAAGGACCCAACTTTTAGAGCCTTACAAGGTCTTTTTACAAGGTAATAACTGTCACATAGGCCGTGCCAGACACAGCACACCGCTTCTGTTAGCAGGGCATCTGCGGAGAAGCTACCAAGCAAAAAAGACAGCTCTCTTCTCCTCAAGTACCCAAAGGTACACAAACACAAATGTGTACACACAAACACACACACACACACTCTCTCTCTCTCTCTCTCTCTCTCTCTCTCTCTCTCTCTCTGGGCTGCTTCCCTCGGGATCTACCCAGCAAGCTCTGCTCTGCAACACAGGCTGGAAATGTCTGCAGGAGAGGTATGAGGACTAACAGCTAAGAAGCACCAGACAGTGCCCCGGAAGTCCCGCGCGAAAGAACTGGGGAGGGGAAGACAGTAGGGTGGCTAGGCAGGTCTAGAAAGAATTCACAGGTGTTGTTAGAGCTGTGAATATGGGCAAGGAACTGGGGAGGGAGCAAGGAAGTGGAAGGGACTGCAGGGGAAGCGGAAAGGATTGAAGGCATGAAATCAAGAGGGAAGAACGTGTGCACAGAGGGGAGGGAAGTGCTGGATGCACAGATTCAGGGTGAGGAGAGAGTGGGGGCTGCCGAGTTGGAAGAGAAATGGAGTTGTACCCAGAAAGCAGAGGGTCTTGGAGGCCAAGCCAAGAACCCTTTGCTAATTTTTGCTTTCTGTGTAGATTAAAGGAGTCACTGTCAGTTCCTGAACTTCTGAATTTCAATGTCCTTATCTGCAAAATGAAAGTTTAGGATTAAAAAATAGCTATTAACTAATAATAGTTTCATAAGTTGCTTACCCCAAGCCATATGCTGAGCTCATACACACATGACCATGTTAATTAAGCCCCTTTGAGTCTCAACCTGCTATGACTACTTGAAAGAGTTTATGATTCTAAGCAATCCTAATTCGTCCTTTGATCCGGTCCATTCTTTTGGAGTAGGAGTAGAGAAGGACCAGAGACACAGCTGCGCTGCTGCTCCAGCAGTGTTCTGGCAGCTCCCTACTCAAGCTCCTTCTTGAGCAGGATAAAGGGTCCTCCCTCTCCTTTCTTCCTCCCATAATATAAAATTTCCCTGGTGGAAGATATCTGAGGTTAGTATAGCACAAAAGCTTATGAGCACCTTAAAAGTAGGAGGTCTTTAATGCAATCCTTCATTTTCCCCTTGGTACTAAGAAACGAAGAAAGAGTCAGAGCTTCCCCCCACACTTCCGCCTGAATGACCTCACCAGCTAGCCTTCCTAAACGATCTTCACCTTCCCAACCTCTAATCATAAACGTGCCCTGGGGCTCAGTCCATGGACGTACTCTCTCAAAACACTTTCTCCCTGGGAGTCTCATCTATTCTCATTTATATAGATACAAATTTTTAAAGATTTTATTTTTTTTTTTTTAAAGATTTTATTTATTTGTCAGAGAGAGAGAGGAAGAGAGAGCGAGCACAGGCAGACAGAATGGCAGGCAGAGGCAGAGGGGGAGGCAGGCTCCCCGATGAGCAAGGAGCCCGATGTGGAACTCGATCCCAGGACGCTGGGATCATGACCCAAGCCGAAGGCAGCTGCTCAACCAACTGAGCCACCCAGGCGTCCCTAAAGATTTTATTTTTAAGTCATCTCTGTACCTAACGTGGGTCTTGAGCTCACTCACAATCCTGAGATCAAGAGTCGCATGATCCACCAACTGAGACAACCAGGAGCCCCTACTCTCATCACTTTAAACATCAGCTCTATACTAAAGACTAGCAATTTTGTATCTCCAGCCCAGATCTTTTTCCTAAATTCAAACTCATTTGTCCCATCAACATCGCCACACTGATGTCTAACAGGCACCTGTCTTAGTTTCCTAAGGCTGCCCTAACAAATTTCCATAAACTTGGTGGTTTAAAACAACAGGAACTCATTCTCTCACAGCTCTGGAGGCCGGAAGTGTGAAATCAACATGTCAGCTGCGCCATGCTTCCTCCAAAGGCTCTGGGGAGGACCCTTCTTGGCCTCTTCCAGCTTCTCACCACGGCATTCCTTGGCATGTGGCAGCACAACTCTAATCTCTACCTGCATCTTCATATGGCCTTCTCCCTTGTGTCTCTCTGCGTCCTCTCCCTCCAAAACATACCAGGAACCTAACACTTCACTATCCCTCCAGCCCAAGCTATGAATAACCTTCTAAATGGATTTGTGAGGACACCCTTACTCCCCTAAAGTCACATCACTCTGGTGTAAGTTATTATTATGCAGCATCTACCAAATGTCAACACAGCAGGCACTGAAAACAATGTCTGTTAAAAGAACTGAGATCTTAAGGGAGCTGAGATACCCAAGAAAGGGCTGAAAGGCAAGAAGACTGTGGTCAGAGAGGGGAGCTCCGGTCCGTAGGATTTAGAGCAAGAAGTCCATAGCATGCTGGTAGGTAGAGAGAGGTGTCCTACGAGTTCATAGCTCATCCTGAATCCTGACTGCCTAAATACATTGTTTCTACCCTCTACATAGTGCAGAGATATTTCAAGATGTTCATGAACTAAGACCTGCTAAAGTCAGGGTCTGGAAGTTTCAATCTAGTAGGAATGGGAAAGTCCTTATTTATTTCTTCTCTTGTTGCAAGTATGGTGGGTGGTATGGAATTTATATTAAACTATTCTTAGCTCTAAGACAGATGCTAACACATTTGTTGTGGCTGAAGGAAGGAGTCCAAAAAACACTGCAAGACTCAATAACCTGAGGCTAGGTACAGAAATGGCTCACTGTCATATAATGAGACATTACTCAGCGCAATAAAACTCTGAAATATCTTCTGAAGAAATGCTTGTTTCCTTTATTACCTTGAAGATACTGGCTCTCGGGGCGCCTGGGTGGCTCAGTGGGTTAAAGCCTCTGCCTTCGGCTCAGGTAATGATCCCAGGGTTCTTGGATCAAGCCCCACATCAGCAGGGAGCCTGCTTCCTCCTCTCTCTCTGCCTGCCTCTCTGCCTATTTGTAATCTCTGTCAAATAAATAAATAAAATCTTTAAAAAAAAAAAAAAAGATACTGGCTCTCTAACCAATCAAATACAAATGCTAAATTTTGAGAAATTATTTATAAATAAGATTGCATAAAAACAAAGTCAGGGGTGCCTGGGTGGCTCTGTCAGTTAAGGGACAGATTCTTGGTTTCCACTCAAGTCGCTATCTCAGGGTCTTGAGACAGAGCCCCATGGCCGGCTCTGTGCTTAGCGCAGTCTTTTCTCTCCCTCTCCTTGTGCCCTTCCCCTGCTTTTCTGTTCACTCAAACACTCTCTCTCTCTCTAAAATAAATACATAATTTTTTTCAAAGATTTTATTTATTTATTTGACAGAGAGAGACACAGTGAGAGCGGGAACATGGGCAGGGGAATGGGACAGGGAGAAGCAGGCTTCCCGTGAGCAGGGAGCCCAATGCAGGGCTCAATCCCAGGACTCTGGTATCATGACTTGAGCCAAAAACAGACGCTTAACGACTGAGCCACTCAGGCACCCCTAAATACCTAAATCTTAAAAAAAATTTTAGTCATATGTATATGTATACATACACATTTATACATATAAATTTTGACTTAAATTGGCCCAGCAAAGCAGCTTTATGATGTCATTATTTCACTAACTAAAAATGAAGATTTGACTGCATCTGAGAACAATTCTTGTTCTCTTATAAAAAGTCAAAATTGCCCCCAAAAATATCTGTGCTTGTTGGATCTATTTTTGTAATAGTGGCATCATGAAATTTATGCATTCTTAAGAACTGAGATGGAACCCTGGGAATGGAAAGAAGATGTGATTAATAGTTCCTGCTTTGATGTCAACCTATTTGCCAATGCTAACTGTACAGGAGACCACACTTGGAGTTGATCAGGTGCACAAAAAGTGGGCTCTTGTATGCACCCATCTTATCAATTAAAAAAAAGAACCGCAGAGGCTAGGTTTCCACCTTTCATCTTTGCACCTCTACAAAGAAACATCAGGAACCAAGGCTAATTCTAAACTTCTTAATGACCCTCACTGTCTTTGAGAATTTGTTCTATTTTGTGTTGGTTTTACTTACTAAAATTAAGAGATAAGGTATCATGTGCTGAAAACTTACGTTATCCCCCATGCTATTTCTCCATCTATCACATTGTAAAGACAATTTCCTGAAAATATGTGCTGCACGTTTTTTGCTCACTCACTCAGTTTCACATAATCACTGTAGTCTTTGCCAGACCCTAAGAGCCAGTACTCTAAGTACATTGGTGTTTTCTTCCCATTATCCTAACTGTGGTTGGGTAGAGTAGTAATGGCAATTTTCTTTATTATAACAATGAAAACTATAAGCACACTACTGCAGCTTCAATTTATAAACAGTGACAATTCAGGTCAAAAGGGCAAGTTTCTTCAGAAAGTTGGATACAGCAGTTGCAAAAAGAAGACTTAAAGAAAAACATCTTGTAGATGGAACTATAGTGCATAACCCTGTCCCCAAAAGAAATAACCAGAAGGAAAGCTTATCTGGCTACTGATTGAACTAGTGGGTAGTTTTTCTATCACCAACTTGAGTTATGGGCATGCCAAACAAGTGTACAATTAGCAAAATATACAACTAACACAGAAGAAGATATCATGGGGAAAAGGGGGAATCCCACAGGCAAAATATTTGTGCTGAATCAAAGTAGACAGAGATATGGAAGAAAATGAGAAGTATTGGGGTTATTAGCAAAGTTTTGGGAAGCAACATGGAGAAAAAAATACTTGAATTACCTTACTCAACTCCTGTCCATGTCAGATGGCAGGACTGTAAGCAGCCCTACATTTCTCAGGACTCATTCCTGGCTTTGCCCACTGGCTTCCCAGAAGAAGCAATTGTAAACTCTAAGGAAACAAGGATCCAAACTGACTCAAAGACTTTGGTCATCTTGTCTTCTGGGAGACTTCATTGAAAGTGGCAATATTACCACCTACTTCTGTAGCTAGGTTTGTGCTGGCTGTTTGTTTTTTATATTAATCCCTTTTCCCCTTAATGTGTAACTGTTATAATTAAGAAAACATGTGAACACTATCAAGAAAGTGAAAAGAAACTCACAGAATGAGAGAAAACGTGCAAATCCTGGACCTGATATGTGATTAATATCTAGAATATATAAAGAATTCCTACAACTCAACACCAAAAAAGGAAACCACCCAATTCAAAATTGGGCAAAGGGGAGAGGATTCCGGGAGTTAAGCAGAATAGGAAGGACCAGGAATCTGTCTACCCCTCCAGAAAACAGCTCACTGGCAGAACCTGTCTGATGCAATTATTTTGCAACTCTGGAGTCTGTTGAAGACTTGCAGCTCCAGGGGTAAATGTGAACTACAAAATATAGTTAATTTTGGTCAATTTTAGATCTTAGCACAGTAGGACCTACCCATCCTCCATCCCCAGCCAGTGAGTGGCAGGCAACTGTGCCTGCATGTGTTCCTAGAGCAGCTTGCACAACTGGGAGCTAGGGTGGGCAAAAAAGCCTCTTCCCAATAAATATTGAGATCTGTGCTCTGACTGATGACCGCTGCTTCTGACCACAGAAGTGCTGACAAAGAGGCTGGCAGCCACTATTGTGGCACCTCCCCCTAGTACTGCAAGCCTCTCCCGGGCGTGGCTGAAGTGACTTGGAGGGGATTTAAAGGGCCAGTGTCTCCACCCCTCCCCAACTTCACTTTTCACTTGTCTCCTTCTCAGGGAGCTAGACACTAAAGACCAAGACATTTAAAAACAACTGTGAGTTACTCCACACAATCCCAGGGCAGTAGCTCTTTCCGACCACAGGTCTGTCCCCATGCTTTAACAAAATCACCATCTTGAGGTGCCTGGGTGGCTCAGCCATTAAGCCTTTGGCTCAGGTCATGATCCCAGGGTCCAAGGATTGAGCCCAGGCATCCCATTGGGCGCCCCGCTCAGCGGGAAGCCTGCTTTTCCCTCTCCCACTCCTCCTGCTTGTGTTCCCTCTCTCGCTGTATCTCTCACTGTTAAATAAATAAAATCTAAAATAAATAAAATAAAATCAACATTTTGCATGAAAAACAAAACAAAACAACACATACATGGGAAAATTAGATATGATCACACATGCCCAGGGAAAGGCTCAGAAAAGACCTTCAAGCTAATCCTCAGCACGGACACAGCCTACAACAATTTAAAAAATAATAATAACAATAACAAAAAAGAGTAAACCCTAGGCAAAGGGGATACTCTGATTTCCAGAATTGCCACACTATTAGATTAAAATGTCCAGTGTTCAACCAAACAAACAAAAAATCACAAGTTATAGAAAGGAACAGAAAAGCATGACACATTCAAGGAAAAAAACAAATCAACAGACTGTCCCTGAAAAAAGACTTAATGGCAGACATATTAGACAAAGACAGTAAAACAAATGTCTTAGAGATGCTATAAGAACTACAGGGAAATGTGGAAAGAGTCAAGAAAATGATGTGTTAAGAAAATGGAAATATTAAAGAGAGAGAAAATCTAAAAAGCAAAACAAATTCTAAGCTAAAGAGTACAATAACAGAAATGAAAAGTCACTAAGGTGTATTCAAAGACAGTTGTGAGGAAGCAGAAGAATCAGTGGATTTGAAGATATGACAACAGAAATTATTGTTGCTGAGAAACAGGAAAAAAGAGAGCTGAAAGGAAAGCAAACAAAGCTTAAGGGATGTGTGTGTGTGTGACCATGGAAGAGAAGAACATACGCATCCTGTGAGCCCCAGAAGAAGGAGACAGAAATAAGCAGGAAGGGGCGCCTGGGTGGCTCAGTCATTGGGCATTTGCCTATGGCTCAGGTCATGATCCCAGGGTCCTGGGAGGAAGCCCCATATCGGGCTGCCTCCTCAGTGGGAAGCCTGCTTCTCCCTCTCCCACTCTCACTGCTTGTGTTCCCTCTCTCTCTGTGTCTCTCTCTGTCAAATAAATAAAATCTTAAGGGGGAAAGAAAAAGAAAAGAACAGAAAGAATATTTGAATAATGGCTAAAACTTCCCAAATTTGATAAAAGATGAATATAAACACTCAAGAATTTCAATGAATTCCAAGTACTTCGAACACTCAAAGAAACCCACACCAAGACACATTATAATGAGACTTTCAAGAGACAAAGAGAAAGAGAAAATCTTTAAAACAGCAAGAGAAGTGAATCACCACATACAAGGGAACCTCAATAAGAAAACCAGATATCTCAACAGAAACTTTGGAGGCAAGAAGACAGTGGACTAATATATTAAAAGTGCTAAAAGAAAAAAACTGTCAACTAAGAATCCTATATCTGGCAAATCTGTCCTTCAAAGGTGAGGGAGAAATTAAGACATTTCCAGATAGGAGGAGGAGTCAAGATGGCGGAGAAGTAGCAGCTGAGACTACTTCAGGTAGCGGGAGATCAGCTAGATAGCTTATCTAAAGACTGCAAACACCTACAAATCCAACGGGAGATCGAAGAGAAGAAGAACTGCAACTCTAGAAACAGAAAATCAACCACTTTCTGAAAGGTAGGACGGGCGGAGAAGTGAATCCAAAG
>NW_019154105.1:23859714-23869259 GCF_002288905.1 Enhydra lutris kenyoni
ACCAGGCACACGGGGGTTTTCCCACAAGTCCACATCAGCGCACTGCCAGTCACGACCCGACCTCATTTGTCAGTCAAACGTGATCAGTTAAACAAGCTCACACCGAGGAACAGAACTGCAAGTAGCCACGCAGTTCGGAAGGACAAGGAGGTGAAGGGCTCGCTCTAGTCAAGGCCTATGGGTGGCTCAGTTGGTCAAGTGTCCGACTCTTGATTTCAGCTCCTGACCGCTGGGTCTTGAGTTCGAGTCCCGCACCGGGCTGTGTGCTCAGCGTGGAACCTGTTGAGGGTTCTCTGTCTCTCTCTGTCCCTCTCTGTTCTTGGGCACGCGCTCTCTCGCTCCCTCTCTAAAATAAAGAAATTAATCTTTTTTGTAAAAAAAAAAAAAAAAAAGACATTTCCAGATAAGAAAAAGTTGAGTGAGTTTCTGACTAGACACGGCCTGCAAGAAATGCTCAAGGGAGTCCTACAGGTGAAATGAAAAGACACTACACATAACACAAAGCTGTATGGAAAAATAAAGATCTTGATAAAAATTAATATAAGGGCAATTACAAAAGCTAGTATATAAATTATAACAATGATTTGTACCTGTATTCTTTGTTTTCCACATGATTTAAGCAACTAATACATTTAAAGAATAAATATATTAACATGAGAGCTGCTATTACTGTAACTTTGGTATGTGACTCCCAATCTTGTTTTCTACATAGCTTAGGAGACTAATGCATTTAAAAGGATTATTAGTTTATGATTTGGGGCACACAATGTATAAAGATGTAATTTTGTGACAACAACTAAAAGGGGTGGAAACAAAGCTGTAAAAAAAGTTTTGGGATGTTATTAAAGTTAAGATATAAAATCATGTTAGCGTATTATAACTTTAGAATATTAAATGTAACCCTGAGAGTAATCACAAAGAAAGTAGCTATAGAGGAAATGAGGAAGGAATTTAAACATTTTACAACCAAAAATATCAACTAAACACAAAAGAAGACAGTAATATAGGAAACGAGGGACAAAAAAGCTATAGGACATATAGAAAACAAATAGCAAAATGATAGAAGTCCCTCCTTATCAGTAATTAACTTTAAATATAATTGGATTAAACTCCCTAATAAAAGACAGAGATTGGCACAGTGGATAAAAACACATGACCCAACTATAAGCTGTCTACAATAGACTCACTTGAGCTCCAAAGACACAAAGGTTAAAAGTGAAGAATGGAAGAAATATTCCATACAAAAAGTAGCAAAAAGAGAGCAGTGGTGGCTTTACTAGTTTTAAACAAAACAGACTTTAAAAAACTTTTTTAAAGATTCTTTTTTTTTTTTAAATTTGAGAGAGAGAGAAAGCATGAGAAGGGGGAGGTTCAGAGGGAGTAGACTCTCCGCTGGGATCAAGTCCCATACCAGGCTCCCTGCTCTGCAGAGAGTCTGCTTCTCATTCTGCCCCTCCTCCCACTCATTCTCTCAATCTCTCTCTCAAATAAATAAATTAATTAAATCTTTAGGGGGAAAAAAAAAAGATGTCATACAAAGTAACTTCTCTGACCACAATGAGAAGAAGTTAGAAATCAAGAACAAAAGTTAAACTGGAAAATTCACAAAATTGTGGAAATTAAACACTACACTTTTTAAACAACCGATGGATCAAAAAAGAAATCACAAGAAAAATTAGAAAATACTTAAAAGATAAATGAAAATATCTCTCAAAACTTATGGGGTATAGCAAAAGGTGCTAAGAGAGAAGTCTGTAGGGGCGCCTGGGTGGCTCAGTGGGTTAGGGCCTCTGCCTTCGGCTTGGGTCATGATCCCAGGGTTCTGGGGTCGAGCCCCACATTGGGCTCTCTGCTCGGCGGGGAGCCTGCTTCCTCCCTTCTCTCTCTGCCTGCTTCTCTGCCTACTTGTGATCTCTCTCTGTCAAATAAATTAATAAAATCTTAAAAAAAAAAAAAAAGAGAGAAGTCTGTAGCTATAAACACTTACATTAAAAAACAAGAAAGAAAATCAACAATTTAACTTTACAGCTTAAGGAACTAGAAAAAGAACAAACTAAACCCAAAACTACCATAAGGTAGAAAATAAAAATCAGAGCAAAGGTAAATGCAATAGAGAACAGAAAATTTGAAAAAAAAATCAATGAAGTCAAAATTTGGTTCTTTGAAAAGATGAATAAAGTTGACAAACTTTTAGCTAAAACTAAGGAGAAAAGTCTCAAAACTACTAAAATCAGAAATGAAAGTGGGGACATTACTACTGATTCCACAGAAACAAAAAGGATTAAGAAAGCACTATGAACTGTATGCCAGAAAATTCAATAACCTACATAAAATGGGCAAATTCCTTAAAACACAAAACCTACCAAGATTAAATCATGAATAAAGAGAAAATCTGAAGAGACCTACAATAAGTAAAGAAATAGAATCAGTAATCAAAAATCTCCCAACAAAGAAGGGTCCTGGACCTGAGAGCTTCACTGGTGAATTCTACCAAACATGTAAAGAATACCAATCCTGGGGCGCCTGGGTGGCTCAGTTGTTAATCGTCTGCCTTCAGCTCGGGTCATGATCACAGGGTCCTGGGATTGAGCCCCACATTGGGCTCCCCGCTCCACAGGAAGCCTGCTTCTCCCTCTCCCACTCCCCATGCTTGTGTTCTCTCTCTCGCTATGTCTCTCTCTGTCAAATAAATAAATAAACTCTTAAAAAAAAAAAAAACTTTTCAAAACAACTGAAGAGGAAGAAACACTTTATAACGCATTCTATGAGGCCAGCATAACCCTGATAACAAAGCCAAAGACATTAAAAGAAAACTACAGACTAACCCTTAGAATCACTGATGCAAAAATCTTCACCAAAATACTAGCAAACAGCATTCACCAGCATATTAAAAGGATTATGCACCTGACTAGGTAGAATTTATCCCTGAATTGAAAGGGTGATCCAACATACAAAAATTTATCAATGTAATATGTCCTATCAATAAAATGAAGAGAAAATACCACATAATTATCTCAATTGATACAGAAAAAAACATCTTAACAAAAGACCACTAATAGTGCTTGACAACTCCTCAGCTGGCTTCCTCCATGAAGGTGAGGGAAATTCTTATGTTTTTGATTTTAGAACTCCGAATTTAGAGTGATTAGCCTTTACTCAGAAAAATAAAGTGGTGTTTTTATTTCATTAAAAAAAAAAAAAAACAACCTCACAGCAAACATCATACTCAATTTTAAAAGACTGAAAGCCCTTCCTCTAAAATCAGGAACAAGGCAAGATATTTGCTTTCATTACATTTATCCAATAAAGTACTGGGAATTCTAGCCAGAGCAATTAGGCAAGAAAAAGAAATAAAAAATGACCAAATTGGAAAGGAAGAAGTACAATTATCTCTGTTTACAGATGATATGATCTTGTATGTTGAAAACCCCTAAGACTCCGTGCACACACACAAGAAAAGGTGTTCAAATACAGCAAAGTATCAGGATACAAAGTCAACACCAAAAATCAGTTGTATTTCTACACACAAACAATAAACCATGTAAAAAGGAAATGATAAAAACAAATCCATTTACAACCACATCAAGAAGTATAAAATACTTAGGAGGTGCCTGGGTGGCTCAGTTGGTTAAGCATCTGCCTTTCGCTCAGGTCATGATCCCAGGGTCCTGGGATGGAGCCCCACATCAGGCTCCCTGCTCAGTGGGGAGTATGGGAAATCTACTTCTCCCTTTCCCCCTGCCCCTACCCTGCTCATGTTCTCTCTCTCTCTCTCTCGATCTCTCTCTAAAAAAAAAAGAATACTTAGGAAATAACTTAACCAAAGAGATGAAAGACTTGTACAATTAAAACTACAGAACAGGGGCGCCTGGGTGGCTGAATGGGTTAAAGCCTCTGCCTTCAGCTCAGGTCATGATCCCAGCATCCTGGGATCCAGCCCCACATCGGGCTCTCTGCTCAGCAGGGAGCCTGCTTCCCTTCCTTTCTCTCTGCCTGCCTCTGCCTACTTGTGATCTCCGTCTGTCAAATAAATAAATAAAATCTTTAAAAATAATATAAAATAAAACTACAGAACAGAGATGGTGCCTGGCTGGCTCAGTCAGTAGACCACATGACTCTTGATCTCGAAGTCATGAGTTCGAGCCCACGATGAGCACAGAGATTACTTAAAATAAACAAACAAATAAAAATAAAACTACAAAGTATTACTTAAAGAAATTAAATAAGATATAAATAAATGGAAACACATCACATATTCATGGGTTGGAAGACTTGATATTAGTAAAATATCAATACTCCCCAAAAATAACTTACAGATTCAGTGCACTCCCCATTAAAATCCCGATGGCATTTTTAGGCAGAAATTTTTTTTTTTTTTTAAAGATTTTATTTATTTATTTGACAGAGAGATCACAAGCAGGCAGAGAGAGAGGAGGAAGCAGGCAGAGAGAGAGGAGGAAGCAGGCTCCCCTAGAGAGCAGAGAGCCCGATGCGGGGCTCGATCCCAGGACTCTGAGATCACGACCTGAGCCGAAGGCAGCGGCTTAACCCACTGAGCCACCCAGGCGCCCCTAGGCAGAAATTTTAAAATTCATCCTAAAATTCTCATGGATTTTCTGGGGGCCAGAATAATCAAAACCATCTTGAAAAAGAAGAACAAAACTGGAGGACTCACACTTCCTAATTTCTAAACTTACTACAGAGCTACAGTAAGCAAAACAGTGTAGTATTGGCATAAAGACAGACCTAGAAACTAATACAATAGAACAGAAAGCCCAGAAAGAAACCCTGCATATATGGTCAAATGATTTTGGCAAGGGTGCTAAGACCATTCAATGGGGGAAAAACAAAAGTCTTTTCAACAAATGGTGCTGGGAAAACTTAATATCCACATGCAAAAGAAAGAAACTGGGGGCGCCTGGGTGGCTCAGTGGGTTAAAGCCTCTGCCTTCGGCTCAGGTCGTGATCCCAGGGTCCTGGGATCAAGCCCTACATCAGGATCTCTGCTCAGCAGGGAGCCTGCATCCCCCTCTCTGTCTTGCCTCTCTGCCTCATTGTGATCTCTCTGTCAAGTAAATAAAATCCTTTAAAAAAAAAAAAAAGGAAAGAAACTGAATCCTTACTTAACACCATATACAAAAATTAACCAAAATGGGTCAAGGACCAAATGTTTTAGGATGTAAGACCAAAACAATAAAAGTCTTAAAAGAAAACACTGGACAAAAGCTTCACAACATTGAATTTGGCAACAATTTCAACACCAAAGGCACAGGTAACAAAAGAGAAAATAGACAAATTGGATTTCACAAAAATCCTCAAATTTTATACATCAAAAGACAATATTCATAGAATAAAAAAATAACCACAGAATGGAAGAAAATATTTTCAAAGCATATATTGGATAATGGATTAATACCTAGAATATACAGAGAAATTCTAAAACTCAACCACAAAAAAGCAAACAATCTAAATAAAAAACAGACAAAGGACTCAGATAGACATTTCTCCAAAGAAGATAGAGGAATGGCCCATGAGCACATTAAAAGACGCTCAACATCACTAATCATTAGAAAAATGCAAATCAAAACCACAATTAGATATCACCTCACACCTGTCAGGATGACTATTATCAAAAAATAATCAAGCAAGCAAAAACAACAACAAAAAACCAATCCCCAAAAGACAAGTGTTGGCAAGGATGTGGAGAAATTGGAAACCTATGCACTGTTGGTAGAATGTAAAATGGTATAGCCACTGTAGAAGACAGTATGGTGGCCCCTCGAAAAATTAAGAATGGAATTACCATATGACCCAACAATTCCACTTCTAGGTCTACACCCAAAAGAACTAAAAACAGGGTCTTGAAGAGCTATTTATTTGCACACCCATGTATACAGCAGCATTATTTACAATATGGAGGCAACCCAAGCGTTGATTGACAGATGAATGGAGAAACAAAAGGTGACATATACATTCAATGTAATCGTTATCCCCTGCTTTTCAAAAGTTTATGATGCGCCACTTCCTTTTAACAAAAGACTCATATCAGTACCTGTTTTCACTAACGGAAAGAAAGCTGAAAAGGATTTTTGATTTTACCAAAAAAAGGCAAAAAGTAAAAGCAGGACTCAGCGTTTGTTTTGCAGCGACCCACTACAGAGGCAGTGCAGGGCCCAAGTTGCGAGCGTCACCGCCCAGCTCCTTCCCCAGGCACCACACCCAGCATCTTGGCATCAAGCCACCAGAGCTCTGCACTGTGCCTGTGAGCATCGGAGCTTTATCGTGATTTACTGTGTGCTTCACTAGCAACAGGTGTTATAGGCATCCGTAAAACCTAAGAGGTTATTTTTGGGGGGCACCTGGGTGGCTCAGTGGGTTAAAGCCTCTGCCTTCGGCTCAGGTCATGATCCCAGGGTCCTGGGATCAAGCCCTGCATCAGACTCTCTGTTCAGCAGGGAGCCTGCTTCCTCCTCTCTCTCTCTCTGCCTGCCTCTCTGCCTACTTGTAATCTCTGTCTGTCAAATAAAATAAATAAAATCTTTAAAAAAAAAAAAAGAGGTTATTTTTGGGATCTGAGAATGCTCAAAATATGTTTCGTGGAAATTAATCGTAACTGCCTCTTCATTTTATGCCATTTCAGCTTATATAGGGTTTCATGGGAGTACTCTACTTTCTGACAGCAGGAGAAACCCTTATTACCTGTTATAACAAGTAATACTGAGTGAGGATGTAAGAAAGCAGAATCCTTGTGCCATTGCTGGTGGGATTTTAAAATGGTATGGTCATTATAGAGAACAGTATGGCACATCCTCAAAAAGTTAAACCATAGGATTCCAGCAATTGTACTCCAAGGTATATGTCCAGAAAAATAGAAAGCCACAGCAATGTCCATGGCAGTATTATTCATAATCCAAATGTCTATCAACAGATGAATGAATTTTTTAAGGTGTGCTATATATATACGATGTCATTTTATTCAGCCATAAAAAGGAATAAATGTCTGATATATGCTATAACATGGGTGAAACTTTAAAATATTACACCAAGTGCAGTAAATCAGCCACAAAAGGACAAATATTCTGTGCCTCCATGAATAAAAAGTATCTAGGATAGGCAAAATCATGAGGCAGCAAGTAGAATCCAGGTTACCAGAGGATGGGGGGAAGGGTGGGAATGAGGAGTCACTGTTTGATAGGCACAGAGTTTCTTTTGGGATAGTGAAAAAGTTCTGGAAATGAACAGTAGAGATGGCTGTATGACATTTTAAGTGACCTTAATACCAATGAACTATATACTTAAACTGGTTAAAATGGAGGGACACCTCGATGGCTCAGTCAGTTAAGCATGTGACCCTTGATTTCAGCTCAGGTGATGATCTTGGGGCTGTGAGACTGGTCACCTGGTGTCAGGATCTGTACTCAGCGGGGAACCTGCTTCTCTCCCTCTCCCTCTGCACCTCCCCCTGCTCTCAGAGAGCACACACTATTTCTCTTTCTCTAAAATGAATAAATAAATCTTTTTTCAAAAAGGTTAAAACGGTAAATTTTATGTTATATATATTTTGCTATAATAAATATATTTTTAAACATTTGAGAAAAAAAACAAAAATATTGGAAATTCAAATATAATAATCACACACTAACGTGACCTGTTAGCACTATGTCCAAACAGAATTCCCCTTCCTCTCTTCCTCCTTCCCTTCCTTCCTTCCTTCTTTCTTCTCTTCCTTAGGTTTTTCCTTCCTTCTTAGCTCTATACCAAAGAGCTAAACATTCTGAGGAAGACAGATGCATGAGGGAATTCTAATGAGAATTTCGTTTTAATAAAAAGATAAATCGTATTACAGCAGGGACTGGCAGAATGAGGTTATCTAGACCAGGGATTATAAACACGCAGCAGGCAGAACCAAAGACCCAGAAGGTACTTCTATCTTCAGTAAAAGGGAAAATGAAGAAAGAACAAAAATACATGTGCAAGCGCCAAGTTATAAATCATTCAGTTCTATAACAACGGCTTGTAACTATCTTAAAGGATAAGATGAGTTAAATAATTCAGGCAGGGCCAGTTTCACTGGCTGTGAAGTGCCGGGCAAAGACACAAAGCAACATAGCCTGCACTCCAGGCCAGCAGAGGTCGGGGGTCACACCTTAAACCATCTCTAAAAGTACAGCCTCCCACCCTGGCTTCCCAACAGTGCAGACCTCATTTGTGGGAAATCAATTTAAAACTCTTCACGGTCCTCAATAAACAGTAAGTCCAGATTACCCAACCTAATATCTCATATAAAGAACAAGCCAGTTTTTATGCACGCACCTCTGCTGATTCCTGCGCAACTATCTCACATCTCCAAGAAAAAGGTTACGGGCCAAACAAAAATGTTGGCATTCTTCAGCCTCTCACTTGATTTGACAAGGATCATCCCCACATCAAACTTGGAAGATGTCAAGATGGACCTAACTTATTAATGATTCTTTAAAAAAAATTATAATGCCACTGTTATGATTATAACTGGCAGAGATGGTCTCCTAAGATGCATTCCAGCTCTAATTAAAACAGGGCTGTCCCAGAGCTCCCACTTAATTTTAATTTATATTAAAATAACTCAGAAGAGCTATTCAATATACTGAACAGCCTCCTTAAATCTAGTTGGTTAAATGTTAGCATCTTCTCTTTCCATGAGACGCAAGGTTTGAGATGGATAATGAGCGGAGGGAGAGAGGAGGCATCCAAATTACCAACACAAGTGGCATTTTTTCAGAACTCCGAAGAAACTGTTTTCTAAAATGAGATAATGCTGTACTTAGTCAAGCTATTTAAAAGATGGGAGTGCTAAAAAGATCCTGCCCATCAATAACCATATTGGTGGAACTAATCGAAACTGTAAGAACAACATCTATCTGGAAGCTGATTTTAATCAATGCTGAAGAGATTGAACTCCCGCAGCTTTTCACTTAATTATACCTATGATTTGAAAGCCGGAAGAGATTCCAAATATTCCCAGGGCTCTTCTACTTCAAAGTACTCTGGGCTATGCCATCCAGAAACAGCGCGTTTCACTCCACTCACTCAGCTTCACTTTAAAGCACTTGGGACATTATATTATATACTTACATGTTTACTATTTATTGCCCCTCTCCCACCAGAAAATCGCCACCATTGCAAAGGGCCCTGTGTGTCTGCTCTTGTATCCCAGCACCAACAACAGCTCTTGGCACGGACCAAGCCCTTGGTAGCTACTGTATCTGTTTACTGACTGACTGGATAATTCTTGCCCAGTACCCTTTGATTTTATACATGAGATTATCTGAGGCCCAGAGGAGTGAAGTGACTTGTGCAAGGTCACCAGGCTAATTAGAAGGAAAGCTGCCGGGTCGCCTGGGTGGCTCAGTGGGTTAAAGCCTCTGCCTTCGGCTCAGGTCATGATCCCAGGATTGTGGGATCGAGCCCCGCATCGGGCTCTCTGCTCGGCAGGGAGCCTGCTTCCTCCTCTCTCTCTGCCTGCTTCTCTGCCTGCTTGTGATCTCTGTCTGTCGAATAAATAAATA
>NW_019154105.1:23869359-23871221 GCF_002288905.1 Enhydra lutris kenyoni
AATTTTGCCTGGCCCACTTTTCTAGTCCTGCCTCTGCCACTGCCTTCCACACCAGATGTTCCTACCACCTCGATATGCATGGCTTTCCAGCTTTCTTTCCACACCCCCTCTCCATCTGTCAAAATTCTCCCCATCCTTCAAGACCCAGCTCAAATATCACTTCCTCCATAAGCGACCTCCTTATCTTTCTTTATTTGATCCTTCTTCACCAGAATAATCACTTCTTCTTCTGAGTTTGCATAGCATTTTGATCTATCCTAGCACACTTTACAGTCTGCCTTGTGTTTCTTCCTCACTAGACTGTGAGTTCTTCATTTTTATATTCGCTAGCAACTCCACACGGCCTGATATAAACAGCTGGATCAGGGGGAAAGGGAAGAACTAAGGGGAGGTGTACTCAATATGATTCCCCATACAACAACAGCCTCCCAACATCCCAACTGGCTGCCCCAATGACAAAGGAAACAAACTTAGCTGTTGCTAAAAATGAGAGGTGACATTAAACATGACAGCACATGAAATCAGCTAGTGAAATGCAGAGCATAAATTATAATGCATTCGTTCTGCAACAATGTAAAAATGCTACATTCTTAAGTTGGACTCTAAGACAAGGTTATTAGTATTTCTGCATTCAAGTGATCTGCACTCCTCCAACCTTTGTTCTTCTTGTGCTTTACCCATGGTACCCAGCACATGGTGTGTACGCAATACATGTCTGCTGCCATAAGATAAAGTGGGTTTCCGATGACTCAGGCTGGATGGAATTGGACGGTCACCATACTTGAAAAAAATTAATAAAAGGATACCTCATTTAGAATGAAGTCTTGAGACCAGTAGGGGGAGCTCACACACTCAACACTCCTGGTCAATTTCAAACCCAAGGCCAAGGGCACACTGCTGATGGTACTACTTTTACAATCCCAGCAGCCCAGCCAAAGAAAGGCAGTCACAGTTCCAGCATTAGAAGCCCCTCCCAACTCGCCCTCACCTCTGTAACTACAAAGAGCAGTCCTCCCCTTTGTTCTCCAGTCTCATCTATGGTTCTGCCAGAGATTCCATGTCCCAGATTGCCATTCTCTTATTCCAAAATAAGCAAATCTTCTGCTGATAAAATAACTGGCAGTTTTATTTTTAAGTTAACACACTTTTCATTAAGCTTTATACCACAAGGCGCTGTTACTTATTTTCGCCTACTCAAGGGTAACCTTTAAGAGAATGCTATCTTGTTTTGTTTCTCTATACCCAGGATCAACCAGGTTTTTACAACAGACAAAAAGCACAGAAAAAAGGTAATCAGGAAATATTATTATAAGCCAATCTTCTGGAAGTACTCATGTATCTTTTTTCAATCTTCACACCACCCCTACTTAGAAAGACAAATTCCTGGGGCACCTCGGTGGCTTAGTCCGTTAAGCAGCTGCCTTCGGCTCAGGTCATGATCGCAGCATTCTGGGATCGAGCACCATGTCAGGCTTTCTGCTCACAGGGAGCCTGCTTCTCTCTCTCGCTCTCCCCCTATTTGTGTTCTCTCTCAAATAAATACATAAAATCTTTTTTAAAAAGTTTAAAAAGGGGGCCCCTGGGTGGCTCAGTGGGTTAAGCCCCTGCCTCGGGCTCAGGTCATGATCTCAGGGTCCTGGGATCCAGCCCAGCATGGGCTCTCTGCTCAGCAGGGAGCCTGCTTCCCCCTCTCCCTCCCTGCCTCTCTGCCTCCCTGTGATCTTTGTCTGTCAAATAAATAAATAAATAAAATCTTTAAAAAAAATTTTTTTTTAGGGGCGCCTGGGTGGCTCAGTGGGTTAAGCCGCTGCCTTCGGCTCAGGTCATGATCTCAGGGTCCTGGGATCGAGTCCCGCATCGGG